>NC_133620.1:471461070-471501070 GCF_048593235.1 Sminthopsis crassicaudata | reverse complement strand
CAGGCAGACCCCAGCACACAACTTGGACTCTAAATAAATCCATCAATTCCCAAGTGAAGGCTGGAGACCACACCCAGAGGAGAAGGATTACCCAGAAGCATACCTGACCATGAAGGAACATAGGAGATCGTAGACCGAGGTCTCCTTGTCGTAGGGGAAATGTGGCAGAGGGGATTGTGGGATGAAATATAATCCCCCAAACAAAAATCCAATGTATTATGATTCAATTCAATGAACCTTTATTAAATTCCCACTGTGTACAGTACACTACAAGAAGTTGGAGGGAGAAAGGTTTTTACAAAGATAAGTCAGTAAGCATTTATTAATCTCCTTTTGTATATATGTTTGGCTCTGGGATACCAAAAAGGCAAAGGCAGTCCTTGCTCTCAAAGAGCTTCCAGTCTAACGGGGAGGAAACATGCAAAGAACCACAAGTGATCAAACAGGATAAATTGGAGACCATCTCAGTATTGCAGCAGTAGACGCCAGAAACAGAAACTTTTCATCGCTCTGCTTCTGCTTCCTCATTTAGAAAAGTGGGGAGTTGGGCTCCCCTTCCAATGTTTGTCCCTGTGTGTCTATGAGGGAGAAAATCAAAGACAACACCCAGATTCCTCCCCCATGCCAATTGGGTGTGCTGTTTCTGGGTTGGATTAAGGCCTTCCAGAGTTCACAACCAGTTATTGGGGTCACAGTGGACAGAATACACTCTCTGGAATCGAAGGCCCTGAGTTCAAATTCCATCTCTGATATTTATACTCTGTGTCACTCGGAGCCTCAGTTTCCTCCTCTGTCAAACAGCTAGACCTACATGCCCAGAAACATATAGTAAAGGCCTCAGATTCCCACGTGGCATGTTTTCTAGACACCAACACAAATTTACTCCTCTCTCATGGAAGTCATGATTTCTGGAGAAACAAATGTTTTAGAAGTCTCCAAGCCCTTAAATCCAGATTCATGTTGAATCCCTGGGTCCAAAACAAGGTTCTCTGCCTTAGTTTGTATTCTAGATAGTCTGCCAAAAGAATGTTTTAAAACCAAGCATACAATCAAATGCACAGGATTGCAAAGAAAACTACTTGTTTTTAAATATAATTATTAGTTTTAAATAAGTTTGCAAACTTAAGACTCCCTGGCCAGGAGTTTCACTGAATTTCGATTTGGGCTGCAAGCTCACAAATGAATATAAACTGTTTATTAAATAGGTAATCAAAAAGACCCAAAATGGGTAACCAATGTTTTATATCATTTGTGAAAATTGTTATCCCTCCACAAACATCTATTTTGAAAATGTAGAGATGGGAAAGTAAGCATAAGAATCATTAGTTATTAATGTGGCCATCACCATCAGAAGAAGGGTAGCTTTGGGTCCAAATTGAAGAGGGACTGAAGTCACACTGTGATGTCTCCAGGGCTCAGGGGGGTGACTAAAGCTGCGTTCCCAGAAGCTCCAAGTTTAAGATGGTTCCTTAAATGTTAACCCTATTAGGAACAGCATTTTGCCATCTGAGGAAAAGTTCACCCCAAAGTTGCACTACAGGATGGTGGATTTTTTAACCAGATCAGCTCTTGAGTGCCATCTCCCCAGCTCCCTTAGTGTTAATGGAGGGAGGGAATCATGCAAAGAAATCACAGGTCATTAAATACTGCACGCTCTCGATTAAGAATCCCCAGCCCCTGGGCCCCACACGGAGCCATTCACCGAACGATGGGATCGTTGGGTTTCTCTCTTTGGCCAAGTCATGAGATGCCGTCATCAGGACCTGGGGCCCAGCCAGATTGCCCAGAGCCATATGTTGTTCTACTTGTGGAATGCATATACGAGTGAACACTCTCCCGAGGGTAGAGCAAGGCTCAGGCCTTCTACTTCGTTGCCTAAACAAACAGCCCGACCAGGTAATATTCGCTGGTCCCGAAATAAAGAAAATCTGTTTTACGAGCAAGATGGCAGAGCCGTGAACTGGCGGGGAGGGGCAGGGCAGGGCCTGCCATCGCTGAAGTCCGTCTCTGCTGCTCTCCAGCTCATGCTTTCCATGGAAACTCCAGCCACAGAACATTAACTCTGGCTGAGGCAATGGGCTATTTTGGGAAACGTAGAAAACATCCAAGTAGGCGCTTTATGTTTGTATTTAGAATGAACATTTATACTAGTTACCAAAAAGGATTTTCTCCTGGCATATGGCTATTACTGACCTTTGGATGGGAGAACAGGGTTAGAACAGGGCGGGGGGGGAGGAGGGATGGCCAGTAAGTTTCCTTCTCTCCCTTCCCAAATGGATGAGCCATTGGGGATAATTTTTTCTTTGGGACTTTTTTTGGTGGCTGAGGAACAAGTCAAGTTCTAAGGACTTTAAGTACGTTGGATTTGCTGCATAGAGACTCTTGAATGGGGATTCATGGCTTGAGGGTCCCTATAGGACCCCTGTACCCCCATGTACCAGGTACCATCTTTCTAATAAAAAAATACATAAATGACTCAGTTTCCTCATCTGGAAAATGGGGATAATAATAGCATCTATTTCTTTCTTACTTTCTTTTTCTTTCTTCCTTCTTTCCTTTCTTTTCTTTTCTTTTTTTTCTGAGGCAATTGGGGTTAAATGACTTGCCCAGGGTCACACAGCCAGGAAGTGTTAATTGTCTGAGGCCGGATTTGAACTCAGGTCCTCCTGACTTCAGAGCTCGTGCTCCATCTACTGCACCACCTACCTACCCCCTAATATCATCTATTTCCAGGATTGTTGTGAGGATCAAATGAAACAATATTTGTAAAGTACTTATAACAGTGCTTAGCACATAGTAGGTACTATGGAAATATTAGCTATCACAATCATTATTCATATTATTAATCTCTTTTGCTCTTATTTCTGGTACATCTGAAGTCAATATAATGTTTTCTGCAAAGGAACAGCTAGGTAGGGCACTGTTCTAAATATTAACTGTTCCCCTAGCACAGTAGAGGGAGAAAGCCATAGGATGAAATGACCAGCTGACCACTATGCCATCCTGAAGGAGCAGCTACTCAAATACTCTGTCAGTACTTGGGATAGAACATTCACCTCCGGTAGACTCCCAGAAAAAAAGAGGATGGGAAGGGAAGAGGACAGAAAAGTCACCTTCCAAAGAGGATCCAACTGGAAGATTCTCTTATTTTTACAAACATTGGTTGGTGATTTTTTCATGTACATTGTAGATTCTCTTTCTTTTAAAAAAAAATTCAACAAGGATATATTGAACACCTACTGTGCGTCAGGTACCGTGCAAGAGAAGCCCCAGGGTTACAGAAACAAAAATGGAACTCAGAAAATGAAAAATGAAAGTCATTCCCTCAGAAAGTTTACACTCTAAGGGACCAAAAAAACGAACATGGAAAAATACAAATACAAATTTACTGCCCACTCTCTCATTCTCTCTTTCTGTCATCAATTCTGTTTCTTTTCTCTTCCCCCTCACTCTCTGCTCCCTGTGGAAAATGTCCCTTTCCTTTTCCAAGCCTGAAGCATCCTCCTGGCTCTTGGGCTGATTTGGAAGGACAGAGCCCTGGGCTTCCATGCCCATTCTTCCCCCTTGTGCCCACCATGGATTTAGCACAGGTCCTTTCTTGGTGTGGCGAAAAGCCAAGCTGGAGAAGAGGAAGAGAAGAGGATAAAGGGAATACAAGCTGTTGGAAAGAGGAGGACCCTGTTGCCAGGCTTTACCCTTACTTAACTTTTTTTGACCACCAGATGTCACCCTCGAAATGCGGGATGGAGGTAGCGACCATCTCCCTTTCTCAGGGGTGGCTGAGAAAACTCCTTTTCTGAAGGCTACTTTTTATGAGCTTTGTTGGTTAGGTCCCTCACCCCGATCCAGAAGGAGGCCTGGCACTGTAGTTAAAATGGTTCTGCTTTTGGAACCATCCTTTGGGATCTTGCGCAAGGTGTTTAATCTTTCCAGACCTCAGTTTACTCAACTGCTGATGACCTCCAAAGTCTCTAAATCCATGATCTTCCCACCTCCTCTGCAAACAAGATTAGGGGCCATACAGTAAGAGCACAACTGGATCTTTGAGGACTGGTTTTGCTTCATTAAATCTAGTCCCCCCCAAAAAAAAAATAAAAATAAATCTAGCCCCAATATCTAGAAGAATGACTTCACTTAGTGGGAGCTTAAAAGATTCTTTTTGATTGAGTGAATGAATGAATGAATCGCAAAGCTACATATAAACAGTCGAATCCAGCAAGCGCTTATTAAATGCTTGCTGTGTGCGGAAACAGCTTCGATGCTCAAGGAACCAAAGGCAGAGAAGATTTCCAAATCTCGGTCCTTGTGGATCCCTTTATGTCCCAGGCTTCTTTTCCCAATCCGTCAGATGATCCAACAGAGCCTGTAAACATGCTGCTATCTCACCAGCTGGCTGCAATGTTTCCCAGAATTCTAAAGAGATTTCTGGAGATTCCCCGCCCAAGCTGATAAACCTACCCCCAATCAGAAGAAGGCCCAACGGAACCAGAAGAATGGACTTGGGAGTAGGGGACAGTAGAGAAGATGAAACACCACCAGGTGGAGCGCTCAGCTAAGATTCACAAATCCACTTCAAAGTGCAGAATAGTCCCTCCCGAGGACTTGATCTCCCAAAGCCAGAGACAGCCTCCATATTGGGAAGGAGGACCGTTCTGGAGCCAGAGGACCTGGCTTCGAATCCAGTTTTACTAATTGCTACTTGTGTACAATTGGACAAATCACTCAGACTCTCTTGGATTCATCTTCCTTGACCGAAGATGAGATAGATTGAATGGTCCCTTCCAGGCTTAGTTAATGGAAGATAGTGCCCCTACAGTGACAGATTAGTTAGCAAATCCTAATGGGTTGAAACTTGGAAGAAGTCAGGGAAAGGGGAATAGATGCAATAGATGCAAAGTAATTCTGGGGATTGGGGAGAGCAGGGAAGTCCTCTCAGATGGGCTCTGTCCCTTAAATAAGGCCTTTTTTGCTTTCTTTTTTTCTTTCTTTCTCTTTTTCTTTTTTGCTGAGACAATTGGGGTTAAGTGACTTGACCAGGGTCACACAGCCAGGAAATGTTAAGTGAGACCAAATTTGAACTCAGGTCCTCCTGACTTCAGGGCTGGGCTACTCAATGCCCCACCTAGCTGCCTCAGTAAGGCCTTTTTGAAGTCTTTTTCCTCATTCTTGGCATCTTTCCCAAACTCGGTTCACACTTGCCTTCCATTTTTTCCTGATTCTATTCAGGGCCAAGGCCTCTTCCTCATTAAGCCTCGGTCATAAGCCCCTGCCTCCTCCGGTTTTTGAAAACAATCTGAGCCTCTCAGAGAGCCACCACCTGCTCAGGTGACCTCTCCTCCACCCTCTCCACCAGATCCTAATCCTCTTTTCAGGTAGGAACAAATGGCCAGTGGTATTAGCTTGCTAACAAGCCACTGTATATTTTCCCTGTCAACTTGGAACTAGCCCTCGATGTGGCGACAAAACGAGGAAGGTTATTCTCTAGGCTCCCTCTTTTTGGAAGCATCCTTTCCTCAGATCAAGCCTACAAAGTCCTTCCTACCAACTCTCCCACCTCTGGGGATTTGCATGGAAGCCATATTCCCTGACCTTTCCCAACACCACAGTGAATCATTGATTCCAGCTGCCTTCCAGCCAAGGACCCCTTTGTCATTTTGAGTGCTTCGGAATCTCCCTCTTCTTGTTCGGGCTGCCATTTTTTCCCTATAGCCTTTATTTTTCTACCAGACCCCCCTTCCCCACTTCCTCTCTCAGTCTCTGATACATTAAGCACATATTTCCACTAGAACTCCCACTCTCTAGCAGATTATTCTGACCCAATTCCCTTTTCTGCAAATCACAGGAGATCCCAGAGCTTTTCCAGAATTATCTTAGGAATTCAATATGTCAATCTGCTCTGTGAACTCTGTAGGCGGCAGCGCACCCTAGAAATGTAAGAGTGAAAAGATGACACACATCCTACCAGTCCACTGGGGGAGTTTTGCTTTGTAGCAGCAATAATCTCTTTCCTTGGATTCTTTCAGAAAATATCAGGCTTAACCACAGGATTTCATAATAACCACTTGCATCAATGCTTCCAGGATCCGTGATTTCATTAATGTCAATATGTCTTCCCCCAGTGTAGATCATTACAGAAAGGGTCCTAGATTGGGAGATGTGGGGCCCGGGTCTGATGCCAGGCTTTGCCATCCATTCCCTATATGACTCTTGTAAAGTCACTTCAACTCTCTAGGGTCGACCTTCTTTTCTATACTTTGGGAAGGTTAGATGCGATTTCTCCCCTCTCTGGATCTGAGTTCATGTGCCTATGATTCAGTGGGTGGTCTTCAAGAGTTGTTGAAAAATTCATGCCCTGCTGGCCAGCTAGGTCATGAGGCTCCCTAACCTTCCTACAACTGGTGAGACATCGAGAAGGTCCTTAGACTCCCCTGCTTGGTGAGCCCTGCCACAGAACCTTTGACCCTGCCCTCTAAGGGCCAAGAGTCCTCTCACCCCACTGGGGCCAGCACCGCCTGTTGGAGGTCTTTTTTGATTCCTTAAGCTAATAATCCCTCTCGGCAAAATCTGCACCAGTGGATGGAGAAGCCCCATCAGGGAGTCCTAGCTCATTAAGCTATGGAACTACAACTGCCATCAGGATAGGGACTTTTGTAACTAACCAATATAATGAAATCTCTGATTCAGTCATGGAAAGGGGGGACAAAAACATCGAGCCGTATCCTTGGGAACCAGGGAATCACAATGTTTCTCCCAAGAAGACAAGGAAGTCATTAACTTTTTCTGGGTCAGCCAATGTCTGAGACCTGTAGCCTCAATATCATCTCCATATGTCCTCTGAACATGGGGCTTTGACACAAGGGAGGGGAGCCTGGGAGCATGAATAATTCCCCAAACTTCCACGCCAATTAGCACACAGGACTATCACGAGCTCCAGAGGGGGAACTAGTGTCTTCAGATGTCGTTTCATCCGCACAAGGGCCATGGAAAATCTGACTCACCGACTGGGGTCTCGCTTGTCGGGTCTCCCAAAAGAGTGTGGGTGAGAGGTTGAGAACTGTCTCCTGCCAGCACTTTCAGTGGTTTTCCCTGATGGAGCTTGTTGGGTTTTTTTTTTTCAAATTCATTTCCAGAAGAGGAATTTTCCTCTAAAGCTGGGTAGAAATTGAGTTATGTGAAACTCTATAATTAATATGCTAATTTAATTCATTTTCTATCTCTATGGTTCAACATGCTTTTTTACCTTAAAATGATCTGTTTCTCTATATTATTGAAAATACATTTAATTAATTCAATCCAGCAAGCATTTATTTATTAATAATAATCACACTCCAGGTAATGCTGTTAATCAAATATGAAAGGCTTAAGCTTCCTGAGCCTCAGTTCCTATACCTGTAAAATGGGGAGGGAGGCACATTACATAATTTCTGGGGCTCGTCCATTTTGTCCACACAAAGGCAAAATGGAAAGCAGTCTCTGCCCCAGGAATTTTGCCTTCTACTTTGGCCCAAAACACCCAAGCAGATTATGAGGCATAAGATAATATGAGGGTGAGTCCCAACTAGGAGGATCAGGAAACATGACCCTTTGGGGAAGCTCGGGATTCTAAGAGATGAAGCTGGGAAAAAATGGTCTAGGGATGGGAGCAGCCTGTGCAAAGGTTGGGACATGGACTTCAGAGTGCTCCCCAGCAAGGGAGAAACCTTGTCTGAAACATCGTGTTCATAAAGGGGGAACATTGTGCCATAATCGTGAGGAGAGAGAATGAGGTTGGAGGATGGGCACTTCCAATAGGGATGAGGAGCTTTTCCTAAATCAGAGATTAAAAGGAGATGCTGTGAACTGGGAAACAACCAATTAGATTGGGCTTTGGGAAGATTATGTGAACAGTTCCATGGAGACTCCATTGAGAAGACTGGAAGCAAGGAATCTGCTTTGGAGGTTGTTGTAATAGTTCAGGCAATAAAAGAAGAGGAGGAAGAGGAGAATGAGGAGGAGGAGGAGGAGGAAGAGAATGAGGAGGAGGAGGAGGAGAAGGAGGAGGAGGAGGAGGAAGAGAATGAGGAGGAGGAGGAGAAAGAGGAAGAGGAGAAGGAAGAGGAGGAGGAGAAGGACCACCACAAGAACAAGAAGAACAAGAATAAGAAGAGGAGGATGAGGAAGAGGAGCAGAAAAGAGGGATCATAAAAACATAGATAAACATAGAAAAGCAAACCTTGACTACACATAGAACATACTGGTTCATGTTGCTCCACTGATCCTCTCACAAGATGTCCACCTCATTTCCACGATGATGCTTTCCCCTCTCCCTTTTATGGGCCTGAAATACCAATGGAAGTCACTGAAGGGTGATGTTGAGAGAAGACGAGGCCTCAGACAGCTTTAGAGACCCAGGAGACAATTCTTATCAAGTTCTGGAAAACAAATCCTATAAAACAAGACCTCGGGTTATTTTTGATCCAAAAAGGATGAACCAGTAAGTTTTCCCTTTGGGACATACTGTACAGTCAACGTGTCTGGTTTTCTTCCTTTCTAATTCTGAATTCTGAGCTCCTCTCTCTTCAGCTTTGAGCTCTTTCCTCTGTCTTTTGAGTTCCAGAGCCATGTTTCCTATTGACTGCGGGACCTGCCCAACTGGATGTTCCCCAGATCACTCAAGCTCCACACGTCCACGACAGAATTCGTGATCTTCCCCTTTAAGCCCACCCCAAACTCTCCTGCTACAATCCCTGCAGGCACCCAGCTCTGCAATCATAGAAAAGTTGTCATTAAGGGTACTAGGTGCCAATCACTGGGAATGCAAATAAAATAGGAAGAGAAGCCCTGACCTCAGGACAGTGAGGAGGAGATGACATCTGTCAGAAGTTTGAGCTGGAAAAGAGCGATGGAAAAGCCCATGGTGCTCAGGGGGCTGCAAAGGGCAGAGGGCAGGGCATTTTCTCTAAGGCCATTTCTACTGACCTTGGTGGTGGAAGGACTCCATGCTCACTTTTCCCAGGCAGGGTTTGAAGAGGTAGCGGTGAATTAATTGAGTGATCGAGCTCATGCCATCTCTTGACTCTTCCTCAAAGATCACCTCCCTTAAGGCCGCTAGAGGGCGTCACAGTGGATAGTGTAGGTCCTGTAGTCAGGGAGCCCTGGGTTCAAATCCAGCCTAAGACACAGCTGTGTGATCCTGAGCAAGTCACTTAAGCTTCATCTACCTCAGTTTTCTCATGTGCAAAATGAGGGTGTTGGACTCTCTCATCTCTAGGATTCCTTCCAGACTTAAGTCTATGATTTTCTAATCCTCGTGGTCCATGATCCAGGAGTTGATAATACTCCTCTTTCATAATCTGTCATAGTCCTACATCTATTTGTGTGTGTGTGTGTGTGTGTGTAGGGAAGGTACTAGGGGTAAATTGATTCCTCGTTTTATACATGAGACAACTTGCAACTCCCTTCTCTCTCTCTCTGTCTCTCTCTGTCTCTGTCTCTCTCTGTCTGTCTCTTTCTGTCTCTGTCTCTCTCTCTCTCTGTCTCTCTCTCTCTGTCTCTCTCTGTCTCTCTCTCTGTCTCCCTCTCTCTCTGTCTCTCTCTGTCTCTGTCTCTCTCTGTCTGTCTGTCTCTTTCTGTCTCTGTCTCTCTCTCTCTCTGTCTCTCTCTGTGTCTCTCTTTCTTTGTGTGTGTCTCTGTCTCTCTGTTTCTCTGCCTCTGTTTCTGCTGTTTTTCTCTCTATGTATCTCTCTTTGTCTCTCTGTCTCTGTCTCTGTTTGTCTCTCTCTGTCTCTGTCTCTGTCTCTCTTTGTCTCTCTCTGTCTCTGTCTCTCTCTCTCTCTCTGTCTCTCTGTCTCTCTCTCTCTGTCTCTGTCTCTCTCTCTCTTTTTCTCTGTGTGTGTCTCTGTCTCTCTGTTTCTCTGCCTCTGTCTCTGCTGTTTTTCTCTCTATGTATCTATCTCTCTTTGTCTCTCTGTCTCTGCTGTTTTTCTCTCTATGTATCTCTCTTTGTCTCTCTGTCTCTCTGTTTCTCTGCCTCTGTCTCTGCTGTTTTTCTCTCTATGTATCTCTCTTTGTCTCTCTGTCTCTGTCTCTGTTTGTCTCTCTCTGTCTCTGTCTCTGTCTCTCTTTGTCTCTCTCTGTCTCTGTCTCTCTCTCTCTCTCTGTCTCTCTGTCTCTCTCTCTCTGTCTCTGTCTCTCTCTCTCTTTTTCTCTGTGTGTGTCTCTGTCTCTCTGTTTCTCTGCCTCTGTCTCTGCTGTTTTTCTCTCTATGTATCTCTCTTTGTCTCTCTGTCTCTGCTGTTTTTCTCTCTATGTATCTCTCTTTGTCTCTCTGTCTCTCTGTTTCTCTGCCTCTGTCTCTGCTGTTTTTCTCTCTGTGTATCTCTCTTTGTCTCTCTGTCTCTATGTTTCTCTGTCTCTGTCTCTCTGTGTATCCCCGGTGCCTGGCACAGAGCAGGCACATAATCAGTGATAGCTGACTGACTGACTGATTACAATCTCCTGACTTTCCAGCCTGAGCACACACACCTTCATCTAAGGCTGAGCAGTTTTGATACCAAATCTCATATGTCACCGAAGGGGGAGGGGGGTACTTGGGCTCCGTAATTCTTATTGGATGCGCCCTCTCTGTCTTCCCAAATGGGTTTCCCAGATTACTTCTGTGGGGTCTTCCAGAAGTAGCAAAAGCCCCCCAGCCAGCACCCCCGCGATTATTGCTGACATCACCAGGATTTGAGTCACAAGATTTGTCTAGTCAGTGGAAACTGGCATGGGAAGAAGCATGTGGTGAACTTGGAGAGGCGAGGAAGAGGTTTTGCCGTTAATAAGAAACATGTTTCTGGGAAGCGAAGCCATGAGGAGTGGGAGGCTGCAGATGGAAGGGGGACAGGCCAATTCTCCGGCTGCTGGGTGGAAACGCAGACGAGAGCCTTTGAAAGAAATGTTCAGTAATTTGGAGGAAGTTCTCTGGGGCCCGAGAAGTTACTTTAAATTTTGCTCTAATAAAAAGGGTCTAAAGGCAAAAGTGGAAAAAAGTCTCTCCCATCCTAGATCCCGGCAGACTTTCTGCAGTGCCACAAAGCAAATGCCACCGATTTTCAAGACCATGAACCTTTAATCCGTAGGATCCAACCTCTCAGAGATCCCCGGATCAGACTCACAGAATCCTGGACACTTAGGGACACCGGGACCAGCCCAGACTAGAAAGAGAGACCCTTCTTCTCCATTCCAACGAGTGATTTGATAACCGGGCTCCTCAGATGGCCCACTCGGCTCTAGAGAAAGCTGGCTGCACAAGAAGCTCTTTTTGTCAGCCAGTCTAACTTTATTCAGTTTTTAAATTGGTCGCTGCCACTGTGATGTCCACCTCTGGTTCCTGGTTTTTCCTAGGACCCCAGTAAAGTCCTGTGGGTCACGATACCAACCTTTACTTTCCTTTGGTGGATTGACTTTTTTTTTTTTTTAGTGAATATTTCATGAAAAAAAAAAACTGTTGAAATGTTATCATTAATGCTCATTTCTTTTGCTGAATGAAAAGAGATTATTCGTTTTTTACTTTACCACCTCAGACCCACTTTCTATCCTTGATATAATTATATCCAGAAACACAGAGAACTATAGAATTATTTAATTGTACAGGAGCTGATTATGAAGGTGGGACTCGGCTGAGAGGGAGGAGAATGTTAGAAAATGTATAGGCTGCTCTGAGACACTGGTAGTTTTTGCTTTTTCTATGTTATTAAATAAAAGCTGTCCTGAAACGACTACACCCAGAGAAGGAACACTGGGAAGCGAATGTAAATTGTCAGCACTACTGTCTACCTACCCAGGTTACTTATACCTTCGGAATCCAATACTTAACGTGCAACAAGAAAATGGTATTTACACACATATATTGTATCTAGGTTATACTGTAACACATGTAAAATGTATGGGATTGCCTGTCATCTAGGGGAGGGAGTGGAGGGAGGGAGGGATAATTTGGAAAAATGAATACAAGGGATAATATTATAAAAAAATTACTCATGCATATATACTGTGAAAAAAAATTATAAATAAAAAAAAAATAAAAGCTGTCCTTTGTGTACTATCCATCATAAGCCTGTTTGCTTGCATGGGAGCTGGGATCCAGGAATTAACTCACTTCATGTAACAGTAATCTGCCTTCAATGCCTTCCCCAGTGTCACACCCTGCAAGGAGTCCACAATAATCCAGATCCTTGACAGGTCAACACTTCTGGCATCGAAGGGCTTAAGCAAGGATTCGGACCTTCCTTTGCTAGGTAGCCCAGGGATCCTCTCCACCCCCTTCCAAATAATGGCATGAAGTTCTTCTGGCCTGACGTCATTTTATAAATAAGGAAAATTTGTCTCAAGAAGGATAAGGGACTTGCTCATGATCACACAAGTAGAAGCATCTGAAATTGCCTTGGACCCGATCCCTTCTGACTTCAGTTCCCTAGCCCTCTGATGTCTCTTATGTGGCCTCTGACTTTTATTGCCTCTAGAACTGGTACTTATGATGACTAACCTCTCACACAGATGGATTAGTTATGTCTGTGGGAGCCAAGAAGAACATGTCTAATCCTTCTGCCCTGCTCCCTTTCAGATATTTAAAGGCAGCTTGTATAATACCAAACCATGAGCCAGATGGAGACTTACACAGAGAAGTATTCGTTTGACATTAGATGTGGTCAGTGAGGAAAACCGGGAAATAAAATAGCCAATTGCCAATCCATAAATCCAACTGTCACACCATTCTTCCTTCAGCTCCATTTTGAAGTTCTGAAGTATGACTTGGCTAAATTTTAAAACAATCCCCTCCACATCATAAAAGGCCGGAGGAAAGAAGGGATGGGACTAAGATGAAGCCATAGTGAGGTCCGGAAGGGTCAAAGTAAGGAAGAGGAGAAGGTGGAACAACTTTCCTCACTCTGTAATTCCCCAGAATGTTGGAGAGGATTCAGGGGAGGGAGAAGGAGGGAGTCCTCTGGCATTGGGGTCCAAAGAAGGAGCTGAAAAGCATGAGAAAATGAGAATTTCCCAACATCTAGAATTTGGTCAGCATGGGGGGGTGTCCCAAGTTAATGCAGGTTCCCGGCGAGGTCCTGTGGGTCACAGGACCTACCTTTGCTTTGCTTTGGTGGATTGACTTTTTTTTTAGTGTCTCTCTTCCATGAAAAAAAAATCTTAAATATTATTGTTGATGCTTATTTCTTTTTCTTTTTTTTTCTTTTTTTTTTTTTTTATTGATGCTTATTTCTTTTACGGAATGAAAAGAGATTAAAATTTTACTTCGCCACCTGGCATGTAGCATTATACCCATCCTTGAGATAAATATATATATAAATATACATATACACATGGATGTATAGAACTGTTTAGTTGTATAGGACCTGATGATGGAGACTTGATGATGCGGTCTGTGGAAAGGATATAGGATTTAGAGTCAGAACCTCCACTGAATCTGGTTCCCATGCTTGTTACCAAAGGTAGGCCATTTGACCACCCTTAACTTCAGTTTTCTACGAAGTGAAGAGGTTAGATTCAGGGACCAAGGTCCCTTCTAGATCTGTGATCCTGTAATCTCTTTTTTGGCAAAATTAATGGGTGCTGTTGGAGCCAAAATTTCCTCGCTCGCTGGCCCCCCTGGAGTGAGCTTCTTAGTCAGGCTGGACTTGAAGTCTTTCTAACCTGTAATCCATTGGCACGACCTTGGAGAATTCAAGGCCATGTCCTTATTAAGCAAGGTCTCGGGTGCCAGTCTGGAAAATGCAGCAGAGAAGGAAAACCCCTGGGTAGAGATCGTGCACAAGACCATCGATTTCCAACTGGATGGAACCTGAGAGCTCATCCATCTCTTCCAACCCCTCATATCACACACAGAAAACTGAGATTCAGATATGATTTTCCCTAAGTCACCTCACTGGCAAATGGAGAGAGGACTTCCCCCCCACCTCTCCTAACCCAAGTCTGGTGCTCCGTCCAGCTCATCTCGCTGATGAGACCAAGATGGCGGACATGGTGCATGGTCCCGTGCTGAACAAGAATGGAGAGAAACTAGCCAGGAGCAGTCCTCCCAAGACTTAGAGCCTAGGTGGGGTGCCATGCAATCAGCTTGATCAGAAACTACCAAATGGACAGCAAAGGTTTGTTAAGCACTTATTATGTGCTGGGTACTGTGATATATTCTTAAACACTGAAGATCCAAAGAAAAGTTAAAAAAAATTAACGCCCGCCCTCCCAGAGCATAGGCTCTAATAAGGGAAGCAATATGGACTGTAATAATCCCATGATGTGCTCTTTGGAAAGGGGGCAGCATCTGCAGCAGGAGAGAGCAGCAAAGACTTCTTGCTGAAGTGGAGATTTAGCTGACCCAAAGGAAGTCATTGCTGGGGCCTGCAGCCCGGGGCGTCTGTCCTTGCAGGGTACCCGGGGATGGGGGCCATACTCTTCCCTTTACCCATCCTCCATGTGGATAGCAAAGGTATTTCACAAAGGCGGCCCAGATCTTGCCTCTCCATGCTCAATCCCCTTTCTTGGTTCCCTCTTAGCAGCAGAATCAAATCCGTCTGGGATTTAAGGCCCTGCCAGCCTGGCTCCTTCCTCCTCTCTTCTCCCTTCCAGGGACACTGGCTTCCTTTCTGTTCCGGGGACAAGACCTTCCATGTTCGGACTCTGGTTTCGCTGGCCAGGTCCCCATCTTTGGGAGGCTCGCCCTTCTCTGTCATCCTGGCTTCCTTTGAGACTGACTTCCAATCCAGCCTCTGGAAGGAGCCCTTTCTCATCTCCCCAGGCCTACTGCCTAATGTTAGTGTCCACCCTCTGCGTTGGAAGGGGTTTCATGGCCATCTGAAGCACCCCCTCATTTAAAAGCTGAAGAATCAAGGTTAAGGTGAGTTCTGAAGGCCCCACATCTAAGGCGTCTAAAGGATCACTAGCATAGCTTGATGGTCCCTCAGAGGTCCACTGGCTGCTTCACTTTGCAAATGAGGAAACCGAGTCCCCTGGAGGAAATGTAACTGACCCAATGTCACAAAGTCGGCATTTAAGCCCCATATCCTTGGATTCTAAGTCAAGTCTTCAGCTGCATTTTCTTCCTATGCAGGTTAAGGGATGCTATTCTATACCCTGGTTAATTAATTTTTATTTGTTTTTCACAAAGAGGTAGAGGAAGAAATGGGAAAAAGTTTTCAGCTCTTTCCTTATTAAGCTGTCCTTTGAAAACCCTAAAATCCTTGTGCTTTTGCTGATACCAAGCTGCTTTTAAATAGTAGGGTATTTTTGCTATAATTTTCATTGATTTAACAGGGCGTATGTTTGTGAAAATTTGGAAGGAAAAGTCAGTTGTTGACACTTTTTTTTTAAGGCTGTCTGCATTTGCAAGGAAAATCCCACTCCTCCTCCTCCGACTGTCTGCTTTTCAGTGGTGTAAGGAGATCTGGGTGAAGGTCACCACTTCCGGCCCCAGATGGGCTGTCTGGGTCATGTGCTCTGAGTGCAGAGACGTGCACCCCGCAGAAGCAGCCCTGAACTTGACCCTCTTGTTCCCCCAGATTCCAGATGCTGAATGATTCTCTGTAGGAATTCGTCCCTGGCCCCCGGATCTTGCTTCTGTTACTCTGTGGCTTAAGTCTCCCGTTGGATCAGTCTGCCTCCCTCCTGTGTGTTCCCCTGAATTATCAAGGACAACTTAGATCAAGAGATGGGTGGCCAGGAGCTGGGGACGGCAGCTGCCTCAGTGACTTCTCCAGGACTAGGGGTGTGGATGGCCTGCAAGGAAGAGGGCTTAGGAGGGACTCAGCTGCTTCCAGATCTTGGAAAGGATGTGCCATGGAAAGGAATTGGCTTTGTGCTGTAGTCTCCCCAAGGCGGAACTCGGAACAGTGGACTTGATTTGGAATCCAGAGACATGGCTTAAATCTCGATCATGTGAGGAGGCAGATTGGAGCTTATTGTCAGCAAAATTTCTTAATAATCACATCTGTCCCACAGTGCAACGGGCTGCCTCTGGAGGGGCTGGGCTGCCTCTCAATGAACTCTTCAACCTAGGCTGGATGACCCCATCTTAGGGGTTCTATGGGGGGATTCTTAGGCTCAAAGATCACTGAGGTGACCTCCAGCTTCTGCAGTCGTGTAGGGGAATGTAAAATCCTCAAGGGCCTCCTGTCTCACCTTTGTCTTAGCAGCCACAATGTCCAGCAATTAGTAGGCACTTATTGAAAACTCACTGATTAATTTACATGTTTGTAGACATGAAATTTACCCAGTCCACTCCCCAGTCGAGCTGCACAATAGAATGTAAGCAAAGACCCGAGTGCCCAGCCCATAGTAGGCACTTAATATTTGCTGCTTGTTGATTGACTCTGTTGAAAAAAAATGCTGACATTACCCAGGTAGTCCTACACTGAAGGGCCATCTCTCTGTATAGGGAGATGGATTATAATTTGAGGGGAACAGCAGGAAAAGCCCCCTTCCCTGCTAGCATCTCTCTCACCGGCTGGTCCCTCCATCAATCTCTCCCCTGGGCCAACAGGTGCAACCAGTCAACTCTTTTTGAGTTTTGCTTTTCTTCAGTTCACCTGGTCAGGGCAGGGCAATCACGGGAAGAGGAGCTGAGAAAAGGCCATCCGATGAGCTCTCCCATGCAGATCTGCTCATCCCTTCCTCGTGTTTACCCTTAACCAACAGGAGACCATTGAGGGCCCTTGTTCAAATGGGCATGTGTTAGTTATCTGGCAGGGGGAACACAACAAGTTACTGTCAACCATTCATATCTTAGGAGTCATATGTTTCTCTAAGGAGCGTTAGCTTATAGTCAGCAAGACTGGGTTCAGTTCCCAACTCTGATACTACTAGCTCTAAAGTCACTAAATTTCTCAGTATTCAAGAAAATTCAAGTGACAATCACTTGAAAATTAATTTCTGATCTCCTCTTCTTTGCCCTTACTCAAATTACATACATATTTACATATGTTCATGTTTTCTCTTCCATCCAAATGTAAGATTCTCGAGGGCAGGAACTGTTTTGTTGTTTGCCTTTGGATTCCCAGTGCCCAATACCATGCCTGGCACATGGCAAGTGCTTAATAATTGTTGACTGATTGACTATTAACGGTGCCTTAGTAGAGTTTGATGTCATATTCAAACTCAAGTCTTCTTGGATTCCCACATTTTACCCTACAGTCGCCATGCTACTTTTTAGAAGAATGGATGAAGTGGAGAGTTCGTAAAGTCTGTTACACGGAGGACTGAGGAGGTCACCGAGGAAGATGCTGGCCCTGAATGCTTACCACAGTAAGTCCTAGAATTTTTCAGTTCTTCTCTTTGTGAGTTAAGTGATTTATCCCCCCAAGGACCAGTGTAACGGCCACCATGTTTCCATAGAATGGCTGCTAGATCTCTTGAAGAGATGCACTCACTGTCCGTGAAGAATTTCATGGAGAGACGAAGCCCCTGGCCAGAGGAGAATGTATGCCTTCAGAAAGTTGGGTTTTTCCAAATCACTCATTTTCCAGCTATTCTTCATCCTCTTAACAGTGTCCTGGAAGGCTTTTCTCTGTACTAGGCACATCTGTGAGAAGATGGAAAACAATATCCCAACTTGCAAATAAGAAACATGCTTTTGTATTAAGAAATTCCCTTTAGCAGTTTCCCAGGATTTAATTAGCCAACAAAGGTAATTTTAGTCTAAAAAAAATTCCTTGTGGGGGAAAAAAAATTAATCTCAGCCCAGTCTCCCCCTCAGTCTTGGCCTGAGCTAAATGGTCCAACAAGGTACTTTAAAATTTATCTGACCCATGGATGATTTTTTGGCTCACAGAAAGTCCCTGGCTTGAAATGGAGATATTCTTTTGTTCTACTTCTTATCTCTTATTACATGTTTTTTTTAAATAGTAATAGCATTCAATCAATCAAGAAATATCTAACAAATGCCAAACATATTCCTCGAGATTAACTGAACCATTCACTTAGTTAGCACATCTGGATTCATATCCCAACTCTTCTACTTCCTAGTTCTGTGGCTTTAGACAAACCACGTCATTGGGGAGGGGAAGGGGGAAATAGTTTCCTCAAGTATAAAGTAAGAAGTTGGGACTAGATGGCCCCTCTCGATCCCTGATCCTATGATTTTGTCTTCAGATAGGCCCCCAGACCTGCTTGTTTTAGTTTAGTTTTTGTTTTTCACTTTTACTAATTAATTTTATTTCTGTTTCAAACTGTGAAGAATGGCCAATACTCGTGAATTAGAGATCTTTGGGAAGACTAAAGTTAGGGCCATTCTGCACTGTGTTGGGCCCTCAAAACATATTGTGTATATGTATATGTATACACATATACACCTATGTTTGCATAGATATATATTTGCATATATATTCACATTGTTGTGACTTCTCTTAGATGCATTGAATGGGAGAAGAGGAAGAAGAAGATATTTATTTATTTATGGATTCTAAACATCCCTTTTGTTAAATTTTTATATATCTATATCTATTTATATAGAAATAGATATATAAAAATATAAATCTATTTTTCCAAATATAGGTAAAGATCGTTTTCAACATTCATTTTATAAGACATTGTGTTCTAAATTTTTCTTCCCCCCTTACTCCCCAAGATAGCAAGCAATCTGATATAGATTAAATAAGTGCAATTTTAAAAAACATATTTTCATATTTATCATGTTGTATAAGAAAAATTAGACCAAAAGAGAAAAAACCCAACAAACAAGGAAAACATATTTTGCTTTTGTTAGAAACACACTCGATACTGAAATTTGGATATGGAGGAAAATTGGTTAAAGAAAAATCTTAAAAAATTATCTTCACATTTTTAGCCAGAAGCAGGGAAGAGGAAGCACTGAGCACAGAAGTGAGAGAAGCTTAATACTTGTTAGATCAGCACACATCAGCTTCAGAGACTGGAGTGGTCTGTTCCCTTCTGGGTTACAATCTTTCTGATATTCCCAACTATATGTTTCCTCCTAAATATGTATAAGTAGGTCCCACCTCCCTCATCATATATCCCATGTTCAAAATGAAGGAAAACTCCTTCTACAGGATATGTGATTTAATATTCAACTAGCCAATTAAGCAAACACGATAGCAATTTGATCAAGTCAGATCACTGATTCCAACTAGTATGAGCTGGATCAATTATTATTTTAAGCTTGTCGTTTTCTCAGAGTCCACCTATGCCTTCCTAGCTCCCTAATTCCATGTTTGCTTCTCGATTGTTCTATGGAAATGTAACCTTCCTCATTTTCTCCTATTCTGAAAATCCACTGGTCAGTGGTACTTACAGGTGGCATCTGGTACTTATTATCTTACATTATTTTGAAGCTTGCAACATTCTGTGGAACTTTTCAGTATTTCTCATAATTCCCCCATAAGCCAGATTTGGTTTCCATATCTTTTCTGTTGTCCCTTCTCCAATTTTTTTAACATCATCTCACATTCCTCATCTATATTTTGATCTTCCTCAAAAGTAATTACTCTCAATTAACCTTTCCCTTCAAACTAAAAACTTGTAACCTGAAAAGAATTAGACTAACAACAGAATGCAATAAACTTGGCCCAAGAAGAAGAAAAATAAAAGAAATAACATGTTCCACATTCTTTAGCTAGGTACATGGCTCAGTTCGAACCCATCATGTCCTCCCCTTTCTGTTTTTTGGAAAGATGGAATTCTGGGGACAAGGTTTGGAGATCTCAATCTTCCACAGGAATTGTGGTTACTTCAAGCTGGAAAGAGGCATAGAGTTGAATTGTTCTACAGAATAAACCTTTAAGAACCTTATTTCTTTTCCCTTTTTTTTTTTTTTTTTTTTTTTTTTTTTTTTTGGCTAAGGCAATTGGAGTTAAGTGATAAGGTCCTTCCCACTCAAATCCTACTAGACTTAGTAAGAACCAGGTCTCCTGGAACTGCAAATCCCAAAGGTGTTTTGGGGCCAGCAACCTTTGCTTTCTAAGGGCTGAAAGGGATGAGGACACTGCCAATATATAATTTCTTAAAATTCCCTAAAAACTTATCATTTGTTTTAAAAGAAAGTATTTCCTTTTCCCCTCCCAAATAAAGTAAGCCAAACAGCATCTCATATGGGGAAAGTCCCAGTTCACTTCTGGGGACAGTTCTAATTGTTTAACAAAGCAATAGGCAAACATTTGGTCGAAGGCAATTTAGTTTCTAACATAGTAATTTGTCTCTTAAGAACCTGATTCATTCTTTCCACTTTTCCTGATGAGGGCAGATGTCCAAGGTATGAAATTGCCACTCAACTTGAAATCCCTCCGCCATTATTTCTTAGAAACTTAGAAGTAAAGTATGTTCCATGATCAGACTCATTAGAATCTACCAATCCATACTTAGGTACAATTTGTCCAATGTAACTCCAACTAATCCCTCTTAAGGCAGCAGAGCTCAGAGGAAGCTTTCTTCCACCCATCATCATATACATGTGTATATGCATATATATATATATATATATACATATATATAAAATATGTGCGTGTATGTATTATATATGTATGTATATATAGTCCACTATAACCAGTAAAATCTCAGTTTTCCCACAGGCATCATTTCAGTAAAATATAACGAGTATTCTGAAGCCGGGCTATTCTGAAGCCAGGCTTCCTCCCTCTGAAGAGAAACTTCTTCAATATCTTCATATTTATCTTTAAATGTATTATACACATTTCAGATACAATTTGTTTTGTAATTACACATATTCATATATGACAAATTTTCTGGTTTTGCTGACCCCAGGCTGGAGCCGGGGCTGGTATCAGGGCTGGGACCACTCTGCTGTGCTGATGCAACATAGCCTGCACTAGGACTGCACCCTGGATTCCCACCCTAGTATCACAGGTCTTTTCTGCTGACCTTCCAAGTTGCCTTCAGCTAGAAAACATTCTACTCAGTTTTCTGGATGTTCTGACGCTCCAAAATCTGTTCAAAGTCATCGCCCAAAGGAGTTTGGAGTGGCCTGAGGGAGAGTCCAGGTGAGCCCCTATCTTTACTCCATCATCTTGGCTCCACTTTTCTAAATTTTCATAAGAAGACATCACACATTGCTTGGGCACCCCAAT
The DNA here is from genome assembly GCF_048593235.1 of Sminthopsis crassicaudata. Taxonomy (NCBI): domain Eukaryota; kingdom Metazoa; phylum Chordata; class Mammalia; order Dasyuromorphia; family Dasyuridae; genus Sminthopsis; species Sminthopsis crassicaudata. The sequence goes on along the minus strand of NC_133620.1, from coordinate 471,480,005 downwards.
GACTTACAACTAAATTTTTCCTAGTCCTGGCTTTATTTAACATCCTCCTCCCATCAGGTCTATAAAATTTTATAAACTCTACCCTTTCAGTATAAAGGGAGAAAGCAAGCCAAACCTTAAAATTCAGAATATAGGTAATATATAAACAACTTTGGACCAAATTTCACAAAATTTATACCATATGTTCACCAGGACTGACAAAATGTTAAAGCAGAGTTCATGCAATTTTTACAAATTGCTCAATATACAATTTAGAAAGCAACATACCTTAAATATATTTCATCTAATTAGGAGATACAAACATGTGACCTATTAGGTAAGTTACCAGAGAATTTTGTTTTAATACCCAACGAGTCCGAAGGAATGGAGTTCATCCTCCAGGATGGTTGGAATCAATGGGAACACTCTTCTTAAGGGGTCTTATCCTGATCCATCCAAGGGCTGCAAGTCCAGCCTCACATTGGGCGCCAAAATTATCAGAAACACAACTGATACTGAAAATCATATATCAAGGAAATTTTTAAAAACAGAATATTAAGGAATTGTCATAACATTTCTGGCCAGAAGCAGACTCTGCTCCTCTTGGGGGAAGAGGGAGTCCTGAGCACAGAAACGAAAGAAACTTTTAGACTTGTTTGCTCAAAGCAGTCCCTCCATTCAGAGACCAGATTGGTGTCTTCTCTTCCAGGTTACAATTTTTCTGACACCCCCACTATATGTTTCCTCCTAAATATGTATAAGTATGTCCCCCTTCCCTCATCGTACATCCCATGTTCAAAAATGGCAGAAAATCCCTCTTATGGGATGTGTTGTTTAATATTCAATTAGCAGATGCAATAATGATTTGGTCAAGCCAAATCATTGACCCCAAACAGTTTGAGCTATTATCTTAAGCTTGTGTTTTTCTCAAAACTAGAAGACTCTTTCTGATTGGCTGAGTTCACCTGTGCCTTCCTAGCTCCCCAATTCCTTGTTTGCTCACAGCTTCTGAGAGATTGATACTTATTTGTTTGGCAGAAACTTTCCTTCATTTCTCACATTCTGAAAACCCATTGGTCAGTGGTACTTACTATTTTACGTTACCTTGAAGCTTGCAATGTTCTGTGGAAACCTAACTTTTCAATATTTCTCACATTTTTGTCCACATTTTTATCCCTTAGGCACCACCAAGGCAAAGAGCCATCAGTCCTTAGTCTGGCCCAATGGTGCCTTTGTGGGCACCCCTGTTCCCTCTCAGCCACTAATCAGTGAGAAAAGCAGAAACATCCACTGAATACTTGGGAATGTCTGAACCCTACAGGAAACAGGATCCCTCCATTATCCTTCATCCCCATTTCCACAAGCACTTCCTCCAATGGGGATGGATAACAAGTGGGTCATGCTCCCAGGCCTGACTCCTCATTACATTTAAATTTTACATTCAAATGCAAAAGCCACTCTCCATTTAACATGCTTTTATAAAGTGGCTGCTGAGGCTAGGCACAGGGTTAGGGAGGTAAAAATAAAAGAGAAACAGAGCAATTCCTGCCCTAATGTTCTATCGAGGGGAAACAATGGGTATAAAGAAGAGTAAATATGTGTTTATACACAGAAAAAGAAAATCTATGTGTAAATATGTAGCTATTAAATACAAATTATGTTGGAGACCGGAGATCAGTAACAACCAGGGGATCAGGAAGGACACTTACCTGAATCGCCCCAAAATCCCTTAAGAGGCATGTGAGATGTTCAGGGAGGACTAGCACCTCTGATGAGGTGACTAAATGCAAAATAGTACTAGACTTTCCTTTTGGCTGAAATTACTCTATGAGGAGGAGTAATGTGAAATCAGTCTGAAAAGACAGACTGAGCCAGATGCAGACTCAGGGTGGGAGGGTGGGGAGATTTTAAATGTCTAATAAATAAGTCTGTCTAAAGGCAATAGGGAGCCCTATTGGCTTCTTGAACAAGGGAGTGATATGGATAGATCTTTCTTTAGGGTTATTACTTTGACAGCCATGTGGAGTATGGATTTTGAGCTCTGGCTGGCCCTATGGTGTCGACTAAGGCATTTCATAATAGGAGAGGCTATGCAGATGGTGTTCACTAGTACATTTCATATAAAGGAGGGTAGGTTAAAAGAATTATGTGTGTAATTTTGGGTTCAAAACCTTGCTTTCTCATCATGTTCAAATGTGTCAGTAGTGACAGGAGAGCTTATGGGGCCCAGTTTAGAATGTATTGAATCTCATTTCTCCTCAAACCTCAAAATCCTTCCCACTCCCATCTAATATATGCCTAGTGTGGTTTAAATTATCCTTTTAGGGAGGGGGTCTAGGATGTGCAGCCCCTTGTTCTAGAAAAGGCCCTAAGAGGATTCTTGGATACTAGTAACCCCTAATGGCATTTTGCAATAGCCAAGTACAAACACACCAGAGACGGGAGGATTAAATTTCCCCCAAAATTCACACAGATTGAAAAATGAAGGCGAAAACTTGGCACAGGAGGTTTTGTGCTTTGCCAAACACCAAACAATTTAATTTTGAAGCTCTACGTGTTCCAGAAACCCACACAGTCACTAGAGTTACTCATCTCTGGGTCTCCTGGGGAATATGAGACAGCATGGCTTGGGGGTGGTAGTGGATGGGAGTAATTTCCCTCCTCCTTCAGGGATCTCTGGACCAGAATGGGATCACCAGAAAGCTCAGAGCCAGAAGCTTAGACTCAAGCTGTGTTTGCTTTGTCAAGGGTTAATTTTCATATCCCTCTAAAGCAGAGCTGGAAACAGTGGGTGCTAATTGAACATGTGTGATTTCATTATCACAACCATCCCTTTAAGGATGAGATCCTTGTTTGAAGTCCTTAGTGCTGTAAACTTTTGTGGAATCATTAAATACCAATTCAAAGAACAGATTAAAAATTGGGGCAGGAAAATAATCAATACAATAAATTATTTCAAAAAACCAAAATGGAATAGTTTTATCATTAGCTACTAAGAAACCCTTTAACATGGAAAAGCATTCATTTAAATGAACTCTGTTGATACTCAGGATGCAATTATAGGACTGGTAGAATCTTTTTTTTTTAATGTTTAAAGGTTGAACTTAACACCAAAAAAGAACATTAACATACACGTAGCAGAGCACAAAAAGTAGATTGCATATGGACTATGGATCTCCTTTTCATTATGAAAGATATAATCAATTCCATAAATTACTCCCCAAACAGTTCTATTTTGAATTCCTTCTGTAGAATCACTTTTAATATAAGCATACATTTGGAATGAGGATAAATGACAAATCTTATATAATGTTAAAAAAAAAAAAATCAATATCCCATCTACCAAACAGGGGAAGAATTGTCTCAGCAATAATTTGAATAAAAAAAGCTGACAATCTCAGTGGGCTGAAAACTTAGGAGCAGTTAAGAGTGTGTTATTTCTGGCATAAAAGTTGATATAATCATCTACAGCAGTAAGAGAGGCCCCGATCAGAATAAGGAGGTGACATTCCTGATGTCCTCTGTCCCAGTGAAACTAAAATCTTGTGCTCATGTCTGGATATCACAGTTTAGAAAAATTACCAATAAATGGGGTTTCCAGAGAAGGGTTACCAAGGTGGTGAAGTACCTTTAGATAATGCTATATGAGGGTAAGTGGGACAAACTGTGAATATCTATTCTGGAGAAGCAAAAAGCAGGAGCTGGAATGTTGAAAGGAGACTGACAGAATCTTCAAGTATGTGAAGGTCTGTCTCTTGAAAGGATTAGTGATAGTATCTGGCATAGTTCTTAGTGCTTGATAAATGTTTATTGATTAATGTTTTGATTCTACTCAGACTGGGATTCATGTATCGAAGTTGCTCACATGTGATTTCATAGTAATAAATGAACTGAAGTTAAAATAGCCATTTATAAAGTAAATGAAGCTATTGGACTTTCTAGTTGTATTCTGATCTCTGTTTAGAGGCTTGAATTATCAAATAAAGAAGAAAATACTGCAAGCAGCCAGAAAGAAATAATTCAAATATTAAGGAGCCATAATCAGGATTACCCAAGACCTAGCACCTTCCACTTCAAGGATTAAAGAGCCTGGAATATGATGTTCCAAAGAGCAAAGGAAATTGGACTGAAGTCAAGAATCAACTATCCATCAAAATTAAGCATTATCTTTCAGGGGAAAAGATGAGCATTGAATTAAAAAAGTGAATATCATCTATTTTTGATGAAATGATCTTCAGATACAGAACTCAAGAGAAGCATAAAAAGGTAAAAAGGAAAGGGGAAAAAAGCTATGGGGTTTTTTAAAGTTAAAATTTTACATTCGAATATGAGAAAGTGAAATGTTTAACTCTTGAGAACTATATCTTTATTAGGGGTATATTTAGGTATAAGTTGACTTTATTGTCATGATATAAAAAAGAAACTAGGGGTAGAAAGGGGATTGTACTGGAAGAAGAGTAAAGGGGAGGTAAGATGGGGTAAAACATAAAGAGACAAAAAAGATCTGTTACAATTGAAGGAACGAAAGGAGGGGGATGAGTATTGTGTGAACCTTTATCTCAATGGATTTGGCTCAAAGAGAGAATATCAGACATATTTACTTTGATAGAGAAACTTGTCTCACCTTATAGAGAAGTAGGAGGGAGAAAGGGACAGGAAAGGGGAAAACTAATAGAAGGGAAAACAGATGTAGAAGGGAAAAGGGATAAGAAAAAAGTAGAGGCTATAAAAGAGGAGGGCTATTTGAGAGAGATGGTAATCAGAAGCAAAACAATGGGAAAAGGGGAAAGGGGGAAACATAAAATGATTTGGGGAAAATAAGATGGTGGAAAATACAGAGTTAGTAATTCTAACTATGAATCGGAATGGGATGAATTATATTGGATTAAAAATCATAATCCTACAATATGCTGTTTACAAGAAACACATTTAAAGCAGAGTGACACATACAGAGTAAAGGCAAAAGTTTGGAGCAGAATCTATTATGCTTTAGCTGAAGTTAAAAAAAAAAAAAAAAGCAACAATAGAAACCCTGATCTTAGATCAAGCAAAAGCAAAAATAGGTTTACTTAAAAGAAATAAGCAAGGAAACTATATTTTGCTATAGATAATGAAGTAATATCAATACTAAACATATATGTACCAAGTAGTATAGCATCCATATTCCTAGAGAAGTAAGAGAGCTGCAAAAAGAAATAGACAATAAAACTATTCTAGTGGGGGAATCTCAGCTTCACTCTATCAGAACTAAATAAATTAAACCACAAAATAAGAAAGAAGTTAAGTAGAATTTTAGAAAAGTTATATATGATAGACCTTTGGAGAAAATTGAATGGGATAGAAAGGAATATATGTTTTCTTGGTGGTTCATGGAACCCACACAAAAATTGTCCATGTATCCTCAAAAATCAAATGCAGGAAGGTAGAAATAGTAAATGCATCTTTTTAAGATTATAATACAATTTAGATTATAAGATTATAATACAATAAAAATTATGTGTAATTAAGGGCCAGGGGAAAATAGACCATTAAGGTAATTGATCTATAATTTTCTTTTTCTGTTCTGACCCTACTTGATTTAGATATCAGCACCATATTTGTGTCATAAAAGGTATTTGGTAGGATACCTTCTTTCCTTATTTTCCCAAATAGTTTGCATAGTATTGGAAGCTAATATAAAAAAAACTGACTATTTTACTTAAATTAATCTACTTATTCAGTGTCATACCAATCAAACTTCCAAGAAATTATTTTACTGAGCTAGAAAAATAATAACAAAGTTCATCTGGAAGAATAAAAAGTCAAGAATTTCAAGGGAATTAATGACAAAAATGCAAATGGAAGTGTAGCCTAGCTGTATCAGATCTAAAACTATATTATAAGCAGAGGTCATCGAAACCATTTGGTACTGGCAATCAATCAGTGGAATAGGTTAGGTTCACAAAACACAATAGTCAATGGCTATAGTAATCTAGTGTTTGAGAAGCCCAAAACTTTTGGGATAAACACTCACTATTTGACAAAAATTGCTGGGAAAATTGGAAATTAGTAGGCAGAAACTAAGCATTGACCCACACCTAACACCCCATACCAAAATAAAAATGGGTTCATGATTTAGACATAAAAAATGATATTATAAACAATTTAAAAGAACAAAAGACCGAATCTTTCATATCTGTGGAGAAGAAAGGAATTTGTGCCAAAGAAAAACTAGAATACATTATGGAAGGCAAAATGGATAATTTTGATTATGTTACTTTAAAAAGTTTTTGTACAAACAAAACCAATGCAGACAAAATTAGAAGGGAAACAATAAATTGGGGGGGAAATTGCATCCAAAATTCTTATAAGGGCTTAATTTCTAAAATATAGAAAGACTGACTCAAATTTATAAGAATACAAGCCATTCTCCAATTCATAAAGTCAAAGGATATGAACAATTTCCAGATGAAGAAGTTGAAACCATTTCCAGTTATATAAAAAGGTTCTCCAAATCACTATTGATCAGAGAAATACAAATTAAGACAACTCTGAGATACCATTACATACCTTTCAGATTGGCTAAGATGACAGGAAAAGATAATGATGAATGTCGGAGGTGGGACACTAAAACATTGTTGGTGGAATTGTGAACTGATCCAACCATTCTGGAGAGCAATATGGAACTATGACCAAAGGGCTATCACACTGTGCATATCCTTTAATCCAGCAGTGTCTCTATTGGGTCTTTATCCCAAGAGATCATAAAAAAGGGAAAAGGACCACATGTGCTAAAATATTTGTAGCAGCCCTTTTTGTAATGGCAAGGAACTGGAAACTGAGTGGATGCCTATCAGTTGGGGAATAGCTGAACAAACTATGGTATATGACTGTTATAGAATATTGTTGTTCTTTAAGCAATGATCAGCAAGATGATTTCAAAGAGGCCTGGGGAGACTTATATGAACTGGGCTGAGTGAAGTGAATAGAACCAAGAGAACATTGAACACAGCAACAATAAGATATATCTATTCTGATGGATATGGCTCTTTTGAAGACTGAGATGATTCACAACAGTTCCAATGAACTTGTGATGGAGAGAGCCATCTGCATCCAGACAGAGGACTGTGGGAATCGAGTGTGGATCACAAGATAGTATTTTCACTTTTTTTGTTCTTGATTGCTTGTTTTTTTGTTTTCTTTCTCATTATTTCCTTTTTGATCTAATTTTTCCTGTGCAGCATGACAGTTGTGGAAATGTGTAGAAGAATTGCACAAGTTTAACAAATATTGGATTATTTTGCTGTCTAAGGGAGGGAGTGGGGAGAGGGGAGAGAGAAAGAAATTTGAAACACAAGGTTTGCGAGGATAAATGTTAAAAACTATCTTTGCATATATTTTGAAAATAAAAAACTTTAATTAAAAAATACCAAAAATAACCACCAAAGTTCTTTACAACGAATTCATTTAATCATCACAACAAAGGGCTGTGAAGGTATATTACTATCTCCATTTTACAGTTGAGGAAATTACAGTGACTTGTCCATAAGTAAGTATCAGAGCCAGAATTTGAACCTGTCTTTCTTATATAAATCCAGTCCCCATGCTATGTCACTTCTTAAATAAATAGAAAAAGCAAGTTAAGATAAAAAGTAACTGATAGTAGAAATTCTTCAGGGGGGAATTCAAAGTGCATAGATTTCATTTTTCTTTCACTCATGCAGTAACTGATATTTTATTTCCTAAAGCTCACTGTAGAGTCCCCGAGAAGTTAAATGGCTTGTTCCAATCAGGATAGGGCATGGGGCTCCTGTCTTTTGGTGGAGGTTCTTCCTATTACATTATGTTTTTACTTCAGATGGATGGATGTTTAAATTGCCTTCCAAGCTCTGATATGCCCTATTGGTGTTACACACACACACACACACACACACACACACACACACACATAATCTGAGACAATGCATAAAGAATTTTGGAGGTTTCCACTTCTCCTGCTTCACCAGCATAGAAATGCTACAAAAATATTTTTCCTTCATACTATATATCATAGCTGGCCGAGTCAGCTATGCTATGGGGTAGCCTGGAAATCTGAGATGATCTGGGACTACTTGAAGAGGGGACAAAACTGCCAGACTAAAAAAAACCTGGAGTCTTCTGTTCAGCTCTGGTTACTACCCTCTAGAAAGGACATTGGAGAGTTCCAAAGGAAGGTGGCCAGAATGGTGTGAACACCATACTATAAGAAAATTGGCTGGAGGAAGTGGGTATATTTAGTCTAGGGAAGCATTGGTGGGGGGATGCTAGCTGTTTTCAAGTACTTGTGGAATGGGGATTAGATCCCTTCTGATTGGCCCAGAGGCTTCACCAGTAGGATTTACAAATGTTCCCTGGTGTTAGGAAAATTGTCCTAAGCATAAAAATCAACCTCACATGAAATGGGCAACCTTGGAGGGGAAATGGGCTCCCTCTCCTCCAAGGTTTTCAGCACAAGATGGAGCATCACTGGTTGAGTATGAGGACTATATTCAAGGATGGACTAGGCTAGATGCTCACTAAGACCCTTCTAATTCTCCTAAGCCATTAATCTGGACGTAGACATGGCCTTGGAAAGTGACTAATTCAGCCCTTTCCTTCATTCATAGATATTCTGAGGCTCAAAGAGAAGAACATAAAAAAAGAGGGAACTTCCCTGAATCTGATGAAATGGTCTCTGAAGTCCCTTCCAGGGCTCAATCTCCAAGTGATGAAGGCCAAATGAATGCCAGAAGAACCATTTCATCTAACCATTTTTATTTTATAAAATGGGAAACTGAGTCACACAGGAACAGTAGAATCTAGATTAAGATTCAGGGAAGCAGAACTCTCTTCACTGCTTCTAAAAAAACTCCAGATGAAATTTATTTTGACATATTCAATGACAAAATTCCGCTAAAATTTTATTCCAATGTCCCATTGAATTTGTAGTTAACCTTGGGTGGGACAGGAAGGGAGGAAACACCAAGGACTCTACTACCCAACTTTGCCTAGGGCTCTGCTAGGAAGGGAGGGAGAGCAATTTGGAGCTCAGTCTCTGCAGTCCATTCTTCCTGCCTGTCCAGTCTCCATTATCTCAGAATAGATTAGATAAAGACTTAGTCTCAGCTCTTTCCTTGGGAGCATCCAAACTACAAGTTCTTTGATGCAAGCCAAAACAAGAAAACCTCACAAATCAAGAAACGACCCTGGCCACATCCCCCAAATTCCAGGACCAGTGCGCAGATCATTGAAAGCCAGGGCATGAGTTCAACATCCCCATTTGTGGCCCATAAAGTAAAGAACAAAATGTAAGACAGAGGAGGAAGGGAGGGACCTGAAGTCAGGGAAATTTCTTAAGTCACTAGTAAAATTGCAATATTTGCCATTAAATGTTTATTTTTCTCATTGGAAACTGACTGGATGGAGTGTTCTAAGTGACCAGAACAAGAGCACAAATGAAAAAATAGGGACACAAGAGAAGAAGGGGAATGGACTTGCTAATGATTATTCAACATCACGGTTTCTTTGGAGAATAGACTTTTCCCTTCTATCCATGAGAAATTAATCAATTCTTAATTTTGAAGAAAATGAAAGGATTCAAAGCCCTTGGGAAGTGATGTTATCTTCTAAAATCAAAGAAAGGTAGAGAGGTGCTAGTCTCATCTCTCCAATTAAAGCAAACAAACAAGGAAGAGAATTTAGACTCAGGTCCCCCAGTCCCCAGACATGGGTTTTATCTCCTGGTCTTCAGGTCATCTTCTAGTCATCAGGAAAGTCACTTTCCTTTCAGGGCAACAATTGTTGATTTTAAATGGGACTTGCTTCAAATAATCAACTTTTAATCAATGAGTACTCATTAAGGGTCTATTGTAGACAAACAACCACTGTGCTAGTCACTGCAGATGTAAATGGGGGGAAAGAATAAAACGGTTTATTCTTGCCCTGAAATGACTTCCATTCTATCAGGAGCATGTATACATATCAAATATGTTTAAAATAGAAACGAGATTCATTTCAGAGCAAAGGAAAATGGTGGCAGCAGAAACCTAGGAAGTACTTTATGTAGAAAGTAACATGAGTTGAAATTGGAAAGAAACTAGAGATTCAGAGGTGGACGTGAAAAGGACCATATTCTTGGCATAGAGGGCAGGTAGCATAAAGATATGAACTGGAAAATGAAAACATAGGTGAGAACTGGCAAGGAAGACAGGCTGAGACCTGACTGTGGAGAGCTTTAAATACTGGAGGAGGTTGTATTTGAAGAAGACACTAGAGTTTCTTGATGCAGGGAGTGAAGGGGTCAGACTTCCCCAATGTTGTTCAGAGAAAAAAAATCCATGATTGAAATTTCAAAGTATGGAGTTATTAAATTTCACCACGGCAATACCAAGCAACAAATGTTGCAAACAGCCAAGGCAGATTGTGTAAAGTATCCAGAGAAGCAAGATATAGAATATCACATACATGCCAATGACATGTAGGAAATATTGGAGTCTGAGTATCCTCATTAAGACAATTCCAGATAAAATGAATGCATGGGTGACATTTAAATTGGGTGCTTCTTCTCATTCTTCTAAGCTCTTCCCTCTGATCAGTCCTTTCTATGAACTTGTCCAGTGAAACCTTATTCCTGAAAACTTTACCCCCCATTTATTTTACTCCCATATTCCACCAATCTAATAAGTTAATCCCCAACTCAAAAGTTATCTTCCTTCTTTTAGCAAATTTCCCACTCAGAAAGTTATTTCTGATACTTTCTCACTTCCCTGCAATGGCCTCTGTCCTCTTTGACCAGCTCATTGTTTCACTGGGCCCAGGAAGGGGTTTTGGGGTGGAGGAGAGGGGTGAGTTTTCCATTGTCCTTCATCTCATACCATATAGGTTATTATCTGTAGGACTTGACCTAAACGTCCACCTTCAATGGATAGAGGAAGGATACTTTTTTCTCATAGTCCTAGTTGCCTTGACCCATAAATCTAGGAAAGGGAAACCTGGGGAAGCAGGGATATGTGTGAAATGTTGCTCTAGAACCTAAAAATATCTTTTTTGAGCATCATAAATGGTTCATTCAAACAATATATTTTTCCAACAAGCAGAAAATAACAAACTATGTCTCAATTACCATCTGTTAAGGAAGGAAGAAGAAAGGAAAGAAGGAAGGAAGGAAGGAAAGAAGGAAGGAAGGAAGGAAGGAAGGAAGGAAGGAAGAAAGGAAGGAAGGAAGGAAGGAAGGAAGGAAGGAAGGAAGGAAGAAAAGGAAAGGGAGAGAGAAAGGAAGGGAAGAAGGGAGGGAGGGAGAGAGAGAGGGAGAGCCAGAAAGATTTGAAAATGTGCATCTTTTTTTTCCACATTAAATATACTTTCCTCTCTCCTCTTAGAGTTCTATTAGCTCATTCCTTTGTCTTCCTTTTGGCATTTTGGCAGAGATTTTCTTCCTTCACATCTGGCCTCTGAACAAGCTCCTTTTAGTCAGGAAATCTCTCAGCTCTGGCTCTCCCAGGTCACCCAACCATCTCATGCCCTTTTAACCGAGGCCATCCTTATCTAATGCCCCAGCCCCCACTTCTCTCCACCGGGACTTCCTCCCACACAGCCCAGAATTTGACCCAGAGTCTCCAGCACCAAGTTGAAATGCAGAGCTTGCAGCTTCCAGGCCTAATAGATTTGTCTTCCATCTTATCTCTTCCAACTCCTCACATGTTTAACAGGTCTTTCACTTCAGACAACACAGCCTGATCCTTCATTCAGCACAATTTTTGACGGTGCAAAGCCTCTCCATTTTCTAGGGTTTTAAAATTTTCATCACCTCCTCAATAGGAGATGCACATTCTCTTGGACTAAAAAATGCCTTCTAAACTTCCTTCCCAGGTTTGCTAAAAAGTCACTGGTATTTTAAGCAAGGCTTTATGCTATGGACTCAGTTTCTCTTTCAATCAAAGCAAAACAACTCTTGGAAGCTTTCCTCTGAAAAGATATGGCCATGTGGCCATGTTGCCAAGGTGTCTGACAGAGAAAATCTGGATTGTAAACTCCTCTGGGCAGGAAGAATAATTATATGACCCTTGGTTATTCCCCAAGTACTTAGAATCGTGTTTCCCTGGTCTCCTTGGTGGAGCCAATTAGAAATCGATCACAGCTCATAGATCTCAGGCTGGAAGGGACCTAAGGAACCAAAGGGGCCTTCCAGCCCAATCTCCTTTTATGGAAGAAGGAAATGAGACCCAGAGAGATGAGAAACCATGGAAAAATTATCTTAGAGGCCATAGAAGGCCAGTGCTTCCTTTGGAAAAGTAGAGGCTGGGTTTCATCTAGCCTCTAAGCCTATGGTCTCCCTCTGTCACCTCTAGGAGAGTATCACAATTCAGATGACTCGCTTTTTCAGGTGCATCTAAGGAGTCCTAGGGGCCCACCCCACTTAGCTCAGTCATGGAACGTCATCTGGCATTCTCAGAACCAGACTCAACTGCCCAAGACTCATATAGGACTTGATTATGCATCTGAGCCCCCCAAGACAGAGACAGACAGTAAGAAACAAAGACAGAGAAAGAGCATGTATTTATCAAGAGCTTACTTTGTGTCAGGCATTGTGCTCAATGTTAGGGCTACAAATGCATGCCAGCATGAGGCACCCACTCTCCTCAAGGGACTTAACATTCAAGGGGGATCTGGAAATCAAGTAGAGCCTGAAAGGCAGGGGGTGAAGTGCTTCCCCTAGTCATGTCTTACCTCAGTCATTCTTCAGACTTCTATTCTTTCCACCAACTATGTGCTTCTACCCACCACACACTTCCAGAATCCCTTCCCTCACTAAAATGTGAGCTCCTTAAAGGCAGGGATTGCTTTACTTTCAGATTTGTATTTTCTAGGGCAGTTCCTTGTATATATTTAGAGCTTAACAAATGTCCTTCTTCCTTCCTTTCCTCCTTCTTTCCTTCCTTCCTTCCTTCCCTCCTTCCTTCCTTCTCTCTCCCTTTCTTTCTCCATCCTTTTCTACCTCTTTTCTTCTCTCCCTCCCTCTTTCACTCTTTCTCTTCCTTTCTTCCTTTCTTCTTTCCTTCCTCCTTTTCTTCCTTTCTTTCTCTCTCCTTTTCTTCCTCCCTAATTCTTCCCTCCTTCTCTCTCCCTTTCTTTCTCTCTCCTTTTCTTCCTTTCTTCCTCTTTTCTTCTCTCCCTCCCTCTTTCACTCTTTCTCTTCCTTTCTTCTTTCTATCTTTCCTTCATTCCTTTCTTCTTTCCTTCCTCCTTTTCTTCCTTTCTTTCTCTCTCCTTTTCTTCCTCCCTAATTCTTCCCTCCTTCTCTCTCCCTTTCTTTCTCTCTCCTTTTCTTCCTTTCTTCCTCTTTTCTTCTCTCCCTCCCTCTTTCACTCTTTCTCTTCCTTTCTTCTTTCTATCTTTCCTTCATTCCTTTCTTCCTTTCTTCTTTCCTTCCTCCCTTTCTTCCTTCCTTCTCTCTCTCTCTTTCTCCCTCCTTTTCTTCCTTTCTTCCTCTTTTCTTCTCTCCCTCCCTCTTTCACTCTTTCTCTTCCTTCCTCTTTCTATCTTTCTTTTATTCCTTTCTACTTTCTTCTTTCTTTGCCTTTTTTCTTCCCTCCTTCCTTATTCTTTTCTTTTTCTTTCCTGTAATTTTCTTTGCAGTGATCTTCCTCTCCTCTTTTATCATTTCTCCTTATCTCCTAATGAATATAATGTTAATTATTTTTTATAGCACTAGAGGTTTTTAAATATCTTTGTGGACAACATTTCATAGAAACCTCACAAATACCCTGTGGAGAAGGCACATGCAGATATTATTACCCCATTTTATGGGTGAGAAAATGGAGGATCAGAGGAGTTAAGTCCTTTGCCTGTGGCCACACAACTTTCTAAATGTCAGACTGGGAATCCAGAGTCAGGTATCCCTGCCTTTGGGTTTCATGCCTCTATATACTGGGATGCCCTAGGAAATAGCTCTAATTATTTGTCATCATCCTTCTTTCCCCTTTCTTTCTTTCTTTTTATTTTTTTGGGGGTGAAGAGGTCCAAGGCAAGTGTGATTAAGTGACTTGCTCAGGATCACATAGCTTGTTAAGTGTTTAAATTCAGGTCCTAAACCATGTTCTATCCACTGAGCCAACTATCTAGCTGTTCCTCTTCCTTCCTTTCTCTCTCCTCCTTATTTCAGTTCACCTGAAGTACAACCAGTGGCCAATCCCTAAAACGTAGCTTTAGGCCTTCCTGAATCAGGGGCTCTTCGAACCTTCCTTTAAGCTACCAAGTCCATAATCATACAATGCAAATAGCTTCAGCATCTTCTTGCCTGGTTCTGGCTTCTTCCCTCCCCAAACCTTTGCTAATTTAAAAGATTCAATTCTGGGCCTTTCCTTATTTGTAAAAGTTTCTGGCTTCTGAATATGAGAACTGGGAAGGACTTCAGAGCTGTCTCTATTCAGGCTTTTTTTTTTTTTTTCCTTGAGCCAAATGGAGTTAAGTGACTCGCCCAGGGCCACCCAGTTAGGAAGTATTAAGTGTCTGAGACTAGATTTGAACTCAGGTCCTCCTGACTTCATGGTTGGTGCTCTCTCCATTTTGCCACCAACTGCCCCAACTCAAGCTTCTTTTTAGGGAGTGTGAGATAAAGGAATTTGCCCAAAGCTCACAGGCTGGAAGCATCAGAGGCAGGATTCGAATGCAGATCCTTTCATCCCAGAGCCTCTAGTTTTTCCATTCCATTTCATTTTCAATCAATTTTTTTTCTTGATGTTAGGAGAATATCATCCAAGAGTGCTCCTCTTGCAGACAATGACTCAGGCTGAGAAGCTGTGGTCTTTCATAATGTCCTTCCAGGAAGTTGGGGAGCAAGAGTGACCTTGGGGAAATGGTGATGCATGATGGGATGTCCTGGGAAGCTGCCCTTTTCCCTCAGCTGTGGACTTGAGCGAGCTCATCCCCGAGGCTCCAGGAAGTCCTCTCTTGCCCCACTTATCTTGTCTCCTCCTCACCACACCTGATTATCATCAAGCCCAACTTCTCCTATCAGTTTTCCCAGAATCTCAGTGGTGAGAAGGGAGCTCTGCAGCCTCCCGCTGTAACCCATGAATGATCAGAAAGTCCATCCATGGAATCCCCAAGCCTTTGCCAGTCTCCAGGTGTCCAAGATCTCACTGCCTCCTGAGGCATCTCAGGGCAGCTTAAATTTGAGTTTGGGGAGTTTTGTTTGTTTGATTTTGCCAATTTTGGTTTCAAGTCTAATTTTGTCTCTAGGATGTGTACATCTCCCCCTGTTTCTGCCCACTTGGACCAAATACGTGGCAGTTCTTCCAATCCTGAAGACAGCTGTGATGTCCTAAACATCTGCATTTCTTTCTAAGTGATTTGCCCAGGATCTCACAGCTAGGAATTATCAAATGTCTGAGGCAGGATTTGAACTCACATCTTCCTGACTTCAGGGCCGGTGCTCTATCCACTGTGCTGTCTAGCAGCAGCCTCTTGCTATCACTTCTCAGATGGCACAAACACAATGTCTGTGCCTTCCTAGCCTCCTTCCATCTTCCAATTCATCAGTGTCTTTTTGAAACTGAGAAAGGCAAAACTGAACCCAATATTCCAGGTATTATCTAACTGGAACAGAATGCAATGGGGCTATCATGTTCTTATTCCTGGAAGTTGCATTTCTTCACATATCCCAAAGCCACAAGTTTTTTGGTGACCTTTACACCTATTGATCTTGTGAACCACTAAGATCCCTAGATCTTTTTTAGGCTTTTTCTAAGAATTCTCTATTTTCAGATGGCTACCAGCAACAACTTCGTTGGTTCTAAAGCCCCTCTCCAATCTAACATTCTATGTTCTAAGATCTCTCCCCTCTCTGATAGTCTCTGACTATAACTATAACTAGTTAGAGTTACCCTTTATTTTATTTAGAGAATTGATTGTTTTGAATCTCAATATAAATATGGCTGTCCATATCCCTATTAAGTTCCTTCCTTATCTCTGAATCAGTGTCTTGGCCATTAGAGTCTTTCTGATTGTTGACTCCATCGTTGATTACATGACATGGAAGACACTGGATCCAACATGGCGTGCCCTCATCAGAGAAGGGGCTGTGCTCTATGGGTGAAGCAGAATTGAATTAGCCCAGAAGAAAAGCCCCCCAAATGTCCACAGGAACTATTTGTGTCTGACCTGTGGCTGAGCCTTCTGGGGTGGTATTGGTCTCTTCAGCCACAGCTGGACACACTTATAACTCACTCCTAACCCAGCTGGAGTCATTTTGGTGCTCTTCAAGAATGAAGGACAACCCATCAGTTGGAGAATGGTTGGGTAAATTATGGTATATGAAGGTTATGGAATATTATTGTTCTGTAAGAAATGACCAGCAGGAGGGATACAGAGAGGCCTGGAGAGACTTAAATCAACTGATGCTGAGTGAAACGAGCAGAACCAGAAGATCACTGTACACGTCAACAACAATACTGTATGAGGATGTATTCTGATGGAAGTGGAAATCTTCAACATAAAGAAGAGCCAACTCACTTCCAGTTGATCAATGATGGACAGAGGTAGCTACACCCAGAGAAGAAACACTGGGAAGTGAATGTAAATTGTTAGCACTAATATCTGTCTGCCCAGGTTGCATGTACCTTCGGATTCTAATGCTTATTGTGCAACAAGAAAATGATATTCACACACATGTATTGTACCTAGACTATATTGTAACACATGTAAAATGTATGGGATTGCCTGTCATCGGGGGGAGGGAATAGAGGGAGGGGGGGATAATTTGGAAAAATGAATACAAGGGATAATATTATAAATATATATATAATAATAAAAATGTAAAAAAAAAAAAAAAAAGAATGAAGGACAACAGCGGTAAACAGCCCTTCTAATCTCATGTTTGTGGCAAATGCAAGAAATCCATCACTTGGGCCTTTTGCCCTGGATGATACTTTCAGGCCATAAAGTGTCAATATTAAGAAGAGCTATTGCTTTTGAAGTCTGCTGCCTCCACCTCTGATCACTTGGGGAACTCCAAGTCAGCTAGCTCTCTTCTATAAAGATGTATAAAGGGAGACCTTTAAAGGTCCTCTAAGCAACAACTTTCAATTTTAGGTGTGGAAACTGAGGCCAGGGAAGCGAATTTGCCCGAAGTCACCCAAGTAGGAAGCAGCAAGCAGAACTGGGACTCAAATCTCCAACCTGGGGCTTCAGGAGCAGGACTCTTAAAACCCTCTGACACAAACACATAGTCCTTCCAAGGCTCCCAAGGCATCCACTCCTCCAGATGCTTCTTCTGGTCTCTCCAAGGCTGGCCCCACACAGAGGCAGAGGTTCCCGGGCTCCTGTGGCCCAGCCCAACCTGGCCTTTATCGTTTTCTAGTCCTAATTCCCTGCTTCCTGCCAAATCGCAGCTCAGTCACAGCTGGAGGGAGAGTTTGGGGGTCCCTCCCTCCCCATGCAGGCTCTGGGGGCTGTGATTCTCCTGGGAGGAGAGCCTAGGGGCTCCTCTTCTTCCCCTGTGAGGGCTTCCTCTGTTCCCCTGTGGGGGTCCCCCTCTTCCCCTGTGGGGGCTCCCCTGCTTCCCCTATGAGGGCTTCCCCGCTTCCCCTGTGAGGGCTCCCCCTCTTCCCCCATGGGGGCTCCTCTTCTTCTTCCCCTGTGAGGGCTCCCCCTGTTCCCCTGTGAGGGCTTCCCCTGTTCCCCTGTGAGGGCTTCAGGAGGACCTGAGTTCAAATTCAGCCTCAGATACTTTCTAACTGTGTGACCCTGGGCAAGTCACCTAACCCTATCTGATTCAGTTTCTTCATATATAAAAGGAGCTGGAGAAAGAATGGCAAAGTATCTTTGCCAAGAAAACTCCAAAATGGGGTCATGAAGAGTCTGAAATGACTGAACAACTACCAAAGCATTTAGTACAACATTACGCACAGAGTAAACATGTAATCAAATGTTCTTTCTCTTTCTTTGTTTCTCTCTCCATATGTTTATAGATATACATATATATACACACACATACATATATTATACGCACATATCTGCATGCATACACATATATGTATGTGTGTGTTTGCGTTTCTAATTGACAAAAGCTTTATCGGCGTCTCATCTTGATTGTGTGATTTCCAAAGCCTCTCCTCGATTTCACCCCAAACAACAAAGCTACAGGATCTCACGGTCTTGGGTCCTAGTTATTTGGAGGCTATGGCGGCCACCCCAGTCTTTATGGTTTCACTCAGCGGAGAGCTAGCGTGGAGAGCCATGGAGGGACCTTTCTGGAGGAAGCGAGGATTCTCCCTGCCCTTACTTCCTGGGATCTTGGCATCCTCTCACCTTCCTTAAAGACAGCTCCCTGGCCTCCACGCCAGGCATCCTTCCTTCCCTGAAAAATCCCTCCCTGGCTAAGCTCCTGCCTCTCCTCTCCCCCAACCCCACCCTGTCTCTCCTAGGTGGTCCAGTTCAGAGCAGCCTCATTGTGAAGCCGCCCTGAAATAATGAAAGCTGAATTCTAATGATTCACAGCAGGATTTTTTAATTTAAAAAATAGCTGCAAACCTGACAAGTCAATGATGGCACTTAATTTCATAGTTTTATTAGGAAATTATGCTCAGGATTTTATAACTAGATTTCTATCAGTCAAGCTTTAAGTGTCTACTCTGTGAAAAGAATTATTAGGTGGCACATTAGGTAAAGTCCTGGGCCAGGAGTCAGAAAGACTCCAATTCAAATCCAGCCTCAGGTACTTACTAGTTGCTTGACCCTAGGTAAGTCCCTTAACCCTGTTTGCCTCAGGGTTGTTCTTATCTGTCAAATGGGCTGGAGAAGGAAATGGCAACTCTTTCCAGTTATCTCTGCCAAGAAAACCCCAAATGAGGTCGTGAATGGTCCAACAGGATTGAAAAATGACTAAAAATGTGTCAAGCCTAAGGTTACAAAAGACCTAAAACAAAAACTTGAAACAGTTCTTGTCTGTAAGGAGTTTC
>NC_133620.1:471383570-471453570 GCF_048593235.1 Sminthopsis crassicaudata | reverse complement strand
AGGTGGCCACCCTCCCTGCACTAGATTCTCTTAGAGACTTGCCCAGACCCCCGAAGGTAAGGCTTCTGCAGCCAGAGGTGTCAGAGGTCAGGTCTGAATGCAGCTCTTTCTGGCTTTGCGTCTCCTGCTTTATTCCACCAGTCTGCCTCTAAGAGTCATATGTTAGCGCCTTCTCCCAAAACATAAAGGACAAGTCCTTCTGTTTCACTTGGAATTCTCATGAAAATTCTCTGACCTTCCAACAGAGGTCTTTAAAAATCTTATTAGGCTAATAAAGGCCGGGATAATTTGTTTGTCCCAGCATTTCTGCCAGCATCCTCTTTCCTTCTTTCTCTTCTACTCTTGGGGAAAATTAAAATACCCCATTGAAAGAAGGAAGGGAAATCACTTAGCCAGCAGGATCCAGAATGCCTCAGAGATGGGTGTGCGTGTGGATGTGTGTGTGGGAGGGGGGGGGTGTAGAAGCCTGGAGAGGGGGAAGGGAACACATTTCCTTTGGATGGAGAGCGGCTCTCCCATCACACCCCATGGACAGATGTCCATTGCCATCTGGGCCAAAGTCAGACAGCACCAATGGGGTTTCTCAGTTCCTTCTAGCTCTGAAGCTCCACACTTTCAGGGTTATTGGGGAGCGTGGCCAGCCTTCGTTCAGCCTACACAGATGCATCTGAGCTCTTTCAGAACAGGGAACAGTATGTCCGCAGCGGCCAAGTGAAAGGAGCCTCATCTTTTGTGTAAGTCCAAAGGCACCTTTGGGCCTCCGGATGTGTCTCTGACTTCACCACCAGGTCCAGACAGCTGCAATTAGAAAGAGGAGCCCCTTCAGTGAAGCTCTCCCTCCCCCACTGAGACCTGGGAGCCATCCAGAAAGTTGTGCAAAGAAAAAGCATTCAGTTGGGAACAAGGAATATCCAACTCTGGAGTGTGTGGAGGAGCTTTATATAGTTTACCAATTATCCTTGACCCTTCCCATGGATTTCCTCCATCTCCCTCTTGTCTTCCAAATGGGGTCATTTGACTGTTTCTGTTGGAGGGGCCAGTTGTGGCCGGGTTCCCCATCATGCTCCATGGGCTGGGAGTGACTTGGGTGGAATACAGTAAGTGAGCCAACAAGCTTTGGGGTTTTACTCTCCTTCCATGCCTGTCTTTCATTAAGAAGGATGATCACAGGATACCTCAGGGAGGCAGTGTGGTACAGTGGAAGGTACGCTACATTCAGAGCCACAAAGACCCAGTTCAAATTCAGGTTTTGGCCTTTATTAAAAATATAGGAAAATCACTCTTTCTCCTCTGGACTGCAGCTTAAAATACTTAGTGCTTAATAAATGTTTTTTGATTCATTCCTTCATTTAGCCTTTCTCTATAAAATGAGGGAGCAGATCTAGGTAAATGAGAGCATCCCTTTTGGCTTGGATATATGGACCTTCTCTTCAGGTTCATATATCCATAAAGCTTCAAGAGCGAAGCTTTCATGTTTTCTTTCTACTCCCAGAGGTACAATGGGCCCTTAAGAAATGGCTGCTCTACACCCAGAAAAGGAACACTGGGAAATAAGTGTAAACTGAGAGCATTGTTTTTTTGTTTGTTTGTTTGTTTGTTTTGTTTTGTTTTTCTTCCCAGATTATTTTTACCTTGCGAATACAATCCTTCCTTTGCAACAACAACAACAAAATTCGGTTCTGCACATATATATTGTACCTAGATATACTATGAGATATTTAATATGTATGGGAATGCCTGCCATCTAGGGGAGGGGGTGGAGGGAAGGAGGGGAAAAACTCAGAACAGAAGGGCGTGCAAGGGATAATGTTGTAAAAAAAAAAAAAAAAAATTACCTATGCATATGTACTGTCAAAGAAAATGTTATAATTATAAAAATTAATTTTAAAAAAATGACAAAAAAAAAAAAAAAAGAAAAAGAAATGGCTGCTGCTGGCCCATAATTATGTCTGGCCCAAGAAGCCAGAATGAATACAGGCTGGCCAAATAAGCCAATTCCTCACCTTTCCGGGTTTATTGTGTGGACGGCTTTGCTCTCTTTCCCCAGTTTTGAAGAGGAAATAAAAGGATTTCATTTCTTCCATCATAATTAAGCCAGCACAACAAGGGGGCATGGAGTCTTGGATCAGAAGCTGAGACTTTGGGCTTCAGTTGGACATTTTTCTTCTGTAGTTAGTGACCGTGCGTAGAATTTAATTAGTTCAGCTGTTTCAGTCGTGTCCCACTCTCTGCGACCCCATTGGATGTTTTCTTGGCAGAGATACTGGAGTGCTTTTCCATTTCCTTCCCTAGCTCATTTTACAGATGAGGAAACTGAGGCAAACAGAGTAAAGTGACTTCTCCAGGACCACACAACTACTAAGTGTCTGAGGCTAAATTTCAATTCAAGAAGGTCACTATCCACTGCACCATCCAGCTGCCCATTTTAGAAACTATAGTTTAATAAGCAATTTAAAATGATCATAAAGCTATAAACTTATAATTATTATCAATTTGTTTTTAATATATAGATAAACTCTAGTTAAAAAAATAATAGCAGTATTTCAAAAGTATGAATTCTCTTTGGGATTAGGGGACAGTAAAAATATCAATTATTATTGCCTGACACAGATCATGAGAGACAGAGCAGAGAGCTAAATCCACTTCTGGAGCCTCCGACTCCAAATTCAGCCCTCCCTCCCCTTCCAGCACCACCTCCAATCTGGGAGGAGCTGAGGAGCCCACTTTTTCCAGACTCCCCTCCTGGGCTGAGACTGGTCACTCATAGTCCCTCAGCATCGTGACATCAGAAGCCCCTGTCTGGCCAACACTGTCACACAGATACAGTGCGGAGTTTTGAGCTCCCTTGCATAAAGCCAGACCATCACAGAACCTTTTTCTTTGAATGGGGCAGGAGAATCTTCCTGGGCCTGCCTCCGATCTTTCTCCTCTTCTCCTAGAGGGCCCAGAATCCTTTGCACTGAAAAGCTGAGAAACTCTTATTCTCAGCCCACCTCGAGTTCCACAGTTAGGAGACTGCTCGGTGCAGAGCAGATGCCCACAATGTAAATGGTTCCATACTCTTGGCTCAGCTTTCTCTGGATTGAGATTCTCTCTTGCAGGCAAATAAGAATCATAATAAAACCGATTCCTTAAGTCAGCATTTTTTAAACTGTGGGTTGAGGGGTGTGGCAGATTGAGAGATGAGAAGCAAATGCTTTGGCTAGGGGGGTTTCTGGGAATGGACCCAACGGGACTCTCCCCAAGATGGGATTGCAGATTTGAAACAATCAGAAAAGCAGGGAATGCAACAGATGGATTATCAGCCATCCTTGCTCCATGCTCCCGACTTCCCGAATAGATGGAGACACCACAAATGAGGGAAATGACAATGACGACATCCATCATGGAGAAGGGATAGAATCCATTCCACTGGGGCCTGTCACAATGGCAGCTTCCAAGAGTCGCCATTTTTATTATAAGTCACAATATGGGGATGAATGAACTCTCTGGTAACCTTTTATCAAAGATTTAAATGATGATGATGATGATGATGATGATGATGATGATGATGATGATGATGATGATGATTTTTATTTGCCTAATGCCTCCCAGCTCACAGAGCATGTTCATGTCTGGCTGGAAGAGGGACTAGCTAGTTCTGGCATTATAATTGTCCAATCTTTGGAAAGCTACTAAGCCTCCATCTCCCCATCAGTGAAATGAGGAGAAGAATGATGCATGAATCTATTGCCTACCAATAATGCCTGAAACGATCACCTACATCGTGGCTTTTTTGTCTGGACACTGGAAATCCAAAAGGACTACAAATATTATAATAATAAATAATCCAAAAGGACTATCCAATCTATAATAATTTCACATGATTCTCAGAACACCCTGTGATAGAAGGCAAGCTCAGAATCCACGAGTCCAAAGCAAATTCATTAAGCGATCTTCTCCTCCACCCATGCTCTGCTACCCCATCCCACCCCTGAAATCTCTCTTCTTGGTAAAGAAAGGAATAAACATTTATGTAGCATCCCCTGTGTGTCAGGTGCTGTGGAAAACACTTTATATTATCTCTCAAAACTCTGAAAATTAGGTGTTATTATGATCCCCATTTTACTATTGAGGAAACTGAGGCAGACAGATTAAGTGACTTGCTCTGGGCCACATGGTTTAAGTATCTGAGGCTGAATTTGAGCTCAGGTTTTTTTGCCCTAAGTCCAGTAGTCCATCTACTGCACCATGAGCTGCCTCAAGGACGATCCCATAATCCTTCAGTCAGTCCCTAATAGAATTTAGAGCACCAAATGTACACAGAGCCATAGTTCTCCATCTGGAGGGGGCCTTAAAGGCCATCAAATCCAAATGACACCCCCCGCGATTTTTGCAGATAAGGAAAGAAAGGTCACAACGAAGGTGACACAGCTTGTTAGTCTGTGGTGGGATGGGAGCACAGGTCCTCCCACCCGAAAAACCTCTAGCCACTGAGCAGCACTGCCTCCTGGATTTGTGAATTCTATGTAGGAAACCCCTTGTGCCAATGCACTTTTGAAGGAAGAGCTGAATGCGAATCTTTCCGCTGAAATTTGCTGATGATGAGATGCTGGGAAAACACTGAGATTTCTCCTTAGCTTCACCTACAAAGTAGCCCTCCTTTGCAGGGCGATTGTGAGGCTCTAATCAGAGAAAGTACAATAATTAAAAGTGATCCAAACACTCAAAGCACCAACTTAAAAGGTAATATTCTTATTATTAACTTTTCCCTTCCCATCAAGCAACCCTCATGCACCATGAGCTCAAGGTCCTTCACTAGGCCTCCTGTAGGTCTCCAGGTCATTAATGTGTCCTTCCTCCTCTCTAGCCTCCTCTTTTTTCCCAGGCCCAATCTGTCCATTCCATTTCCCCCTGCCCTCTTGTCCTGGTGTCATCCTCCTCCTCCTCCTCCTCCTCATCTCCTCATCCTCCTCTTCTTTTCTTCATCCTCCTCCTCTTCTTCTACTCCCCTCCTCCTCTTCTTCATTTCCCCTGCTCTCCCTCCCTTATGCTTCTTCTCTTCCTCCTTTCTCTCTTTTCCTCTCTTCTCATATCCTATATTGATTGTTAATCCCCATTCCCCTTCCCCCATAGGACTCTGGCATTTCTGGGATGTCACCTCAGTTTCCATAGGGACCAGGGAGAGCTGAGAGTGAAATCCCATTGGTCAGTTCTATTGCCAGCTGAGATAAAAGTCTCCCCCAAAAAGAGTCTCAGAGGTTCCAGAGGAAGCTTCACACTCTCAGAATTTGGTTCTGAGCTAGCATTTGTTGTGATCCTTGTCTGGTCTATACACACACATGCACGTTCATGAAGAAAGGTCAATTATGGCTTCTACTTTTGTCCCCAGGACCTTCAGTACCTCCACAGATCCCCCCTGGGTGACAAAAGATGGGCCATTTGTCCCGTTTCTTCCTCTGGTGGGAGGAGCTCCAAGGCTCCTTCTGGCTCCAGGATCATAAGCTCCTGGAGCACAGACATTCTCTCACCATTTGTCTTTGTTCTCCCTAAACACTCAGCCCACCACCTGCAGTAGAGTGCAGCTTACTAAATTTGTGTTAGTTGATGGATGCAATTATATAACTCTTAGTTATGACCATAGGATGTCGATCATGTGTCTGTTTTTTTATGTAGCTTGTGTCCCACAAGCTGGGACAATTTCCCCAACCTGAGGTCTCCCTTGTGGATCTGGGAGTAAACTATGGTCTGCTCCCTTAGTCCATGAGTAGCTCACACAGAGAAGCCCTTCCAGAATGTAACTCCTAAGTCAAGAATTGTTTTGGCCATTCCAATACATGACATCTACCAAGGGATGGACTTGGGTTCAGCCAATCCCACCTCCTTTTTTTAGAAATAAAGAAGCCAGCTCCCCAAAGTACAGAGGAAAGAGAGAGAAATAAAAAGGAGAGGAGCCCCGAATGTAAATTTCCTACTTCACAAGTTTGCCGAGAGTTGGCCCTGAGGATCACCTCCAAATTGTTTCCAACATCTGCAATCTATAATATGAGGTCAGACAAAAGAGCTCAAATGGTGTGGGCCAAGCAGAAATAATTGTTTTTCAGTCTCAAGTCCCAGGCCAAGCTGTAGCATTTTCTCCCCTTGTAATTGGGCCATATTACCCATTAATTCTCATTTGTTGTCTGGGAAACTTGCAGCAGCTTATACCAGATTCCAAGAGTTAGGAGAGAGAGAAGGCTGGTGCTGGTTGTTTTCTGTTCTAGTAGTGATGTGCTTGTGTGAATCTCATCTCTTCTGGGTACAAATTCTGGCTTCCATTTCTTGATCTATGAAATGAGAGGCTCATTCAAGATCATCAATAAAGTGTCTTGCAACGCCAAATGGATGATTCTATAAGAATCTAAGCCAGGCTTCTCCATCTCCTTGTTAGCCATATTCCCCCAACTAGAGCACCTCTACCACCTTCCCAGCTCCCCTTTAAGCATCTTCTTTCTGAATAAGAAATTGAGCTCTTGTTTGCCTATTTTTGTGTCCTCAGGGTTTAGTACAATGCCTGGACTATAAGTAGAGATTAAAAATTCTCTCTCCCTCTTTCTTGTTGCTTCCCCTCTTTTTTTCCCCCTATCCTCAAAGAATGAGCAAGAGATAGTATTTAGCTGCTTTTGAGGGACAATGTGGACTAGTAGTTTGGATCTAGGAAAAATGGAATGGATGCTTCTAATAAAAGCTCATACAGTAAGGATCAAGGGAGAAAAGGCAAGTTGTGGGCATCACAGACTACACTCAACCTGGTAAATAAAACTCAACCATTCACTGACTCCCAATGGCATGGAGTCAGGAGGTAACAGAAAATGTTTCCAGAACTGTCAGATCTGATGACCACCCCTTTCCTTAGTTGTTGATTTATGTGAAGGCACTTGATAAGAGCAAAAGAAAGTTAGAAAGCATGACTATAGTTATGAGGCTCTGGGCAAGAAAATTTGAAGATTTTAGGGACATAAGTGTCATTCAAATTACTATTGCCAAATAAAGGTTGATTTTCCAGAAGAAAAGAGATTAGCAAAGTGAAAAACAAGCTAAGAGTTTGCTTTTAATAAGGTTAATTAGTAATGGCTATTACTAATTACTATTAATTAATATTAACAATTAATTATTAAGTTTGTCTAATCTACTGATAATTGCTATTACGAATTATTAATAGCGAATTAATATTGTTAAGTAACAGTATTTCTGCTTCAGGACTACTGCCTTAAATATAAAAAAACAATGATGAGCTTTTGGCAAGGGACGGAGTATAACTCATGATTAAATATATTATTCGCCTTAAGTCTTTCTTATCTAATGGAGGACTTTAAAATGGAAAAAGGAAAAGAAATGTAGTCAATAATGGTGAATATTAGATGATTTTTAAACTTAGAAAGATGTCTCTAGTAGATTGCTCTGAGACCTACCCTTAAGTCTTGGTTATTCAGTCATTTCATCAATTACATTTTTTAAATGTGTAAGTGAATACTTGTCATATTTGCAGGTGATATTAAGGAAGAGTTAAGTGGCATATTAAGTATAATATGTTAAGTGACATATTCCAGAAGAGCAACAAAAAACAACAAACAAATATCTAGAATCATATAAATGAGTTATCATGACTTAGCGTGGATGGAGTAGGTGAACCTTTTATTTTAAAAGATCTTTGTTGGTCACTTTGTTTTTCCATCATCTTGATTTCAAATTGTGTTGCTCCTTTTCCATTATATAAAGAGTCATTCCCATAACAGTGAGTCCAAAAAAAAGGAATAAAGGCCAGTTCAGCAAAACTAACCAATAGAAAATTTGATTCTAATGGTATCTGTAATTTTCCATGCCAGTAGTTCCCCCACCTCTTAAAAGAAAGAAGGAAGATAGATTTTCCCCTCTCCTCTTTGAGAAAGATTTGTTTCAGTCTTTTGATATTTATTGATTTATTGAAATCCTAAAGAGGAAACTCCCATTATCCATGCCTAGGGTCACAGAGCTGGAAAGTATCTGAGGCCAAATTTAAAGTCAGGGCTTCCTGACTCCAGGCTCAGCACTTAGCTCTACATGACCTAGAGGCCTCAGAATTAACTCAGTCATCAATTACTGAAAGGTTTTATTCAAGAAATATCTTTTCATTTCTTATCTGGAATCTATGCCTTTTATTACTTGTGTGTTCACTCCAGCCAATGCATAAAGGCTGTAACCATCTTTGGAAATAGGAAGTAATAAGAATTAGTCATCATCGGGTCTTGAAAGCTTTATGACTAACTTGAAGAATGGGATAATGATTCACACTACTTAGGAATTCAGAGCAAGGAAGCCTTCTGAGAGGCCTCCTGGAATATAAGTTCCTGAAAACCAAATTCCCAAACTAGCCCAGGGAATTGCAATATAGAACAGGGAAAGATGTTCCTGGCCAAGGAGATATACAAATGCATTTAAACAGGACCAGGGTTATAAATGAACACAGTTTTAGAATAGGTGCTATTCAGAAAAACACAATACCAGGCTGAAGGAAGTCATGTTCCTAGTCTATTCTGCCCTGGTTAAACCTTCTGAAGAGTACTGTGTTCAATTCCTGTAATGTTCTGGTTAGCTCTTTGGAGGTCCTCTGAATGTGCCTTAGTTTCAGCAGAATAATCACCATGAGAATAGTCAGGAATAAAGTCCAAAGTCTTTATTATCTCCTTCACAGTCTGTTTCCTTCGCCTGGGGCTGGGCTAGCTTTCTGGGAGACCTTCAGACAGGCCTTGGTCTGAGTGATGAAATGAAGGAGGACAGGCCAGCCACCACGAGGGTCTCTATCTTCCAGTCTCTTCGAGTCATCCTCAAATCTATGTCTATGTCTGAGTTGGAGAGCTTGAGCTCCAGCCTCCAATCCTCTGTCTACCTCTGAGTCTGCCTTCCTCCCAGATCTCTTAGCTCATATATATTCTATTATAAGTACATCATCATAGGTGACAATCTTGCAGAATAAATATCAACTTGTAGAACTATACTAAGTACATGTAGAGAATCATTATCTCAATTCCACTGAGTTAATACCTTGTTGTGAGATTACTTGTTTCAAGTACATTTGGCCCTCTACATCTCTCTTTCTTTTATTTTAGAACAAACGTGGTCACACCCTCCCTGACTTCTCAGGAAGTGAGATGAAAATACCAGAAAAGGAAGTGATCACACCCTCCCTGACCTCTTAGCAAGTGAGGTGAAAACACCAGAAAAGGAAGTGATCACACCCTCCCTGACTTCTCAGGGAAGGAAGTGAAAACACCAAACCAGATATTGTTAACAGGTTTCCTCTGGGCTGAAGAATCTTACTTGAAACAGATATACATAAATGCATCAGCATGGGAGGTATTACACAAGCACATAGTAATATAATACAGGCTAGTAGTGAGGACTCTCCCCATAGCCAGCACAGGCTCAATGTGGTGTAACAAACACGAATTATACATGCAAGTAGTGATATAACAAACAATATGAATCAACATAGTATTGTAAAAGATTTCCAGAAGTCCTAGAAGGAGGGTATATAAATAACAATCACACATACACCTCCTTCAGCAGCCAAGAGATAGTCCAAAACCAATTTATTGTCCATTACTTCATGTGTCAGGGAATCCAATGATTCCTACAAGTTTTGAAGTCCTACAATAGTCTCATTATATGTCAGGGAATCCAATGATTCCTGCAGATTTTGAAGTCCTGCAATAGTCTTATTATGTGTTATGGAATCCAATGATTCCTGATGGTTTTCAAGTCCTGCAACAATCTTATCATGTCTTAGAGATTGCAGGTTTTGAAATTCTGCAATAGTTTGATCAACAATTCCTGATGTTCATGAGTCATTTGCCATACACGTTGGGTTTACAGTCATGCTTTTTCAGTGGCTCATGTAGTTAGAGATGGAACCACCTGATGTTTCTTGAGTTTTCTACTTTGTTTCAAGATTTTTCTCTTTTTCTGTCTCTCTCCTATGGGCAAGGTGAATATGGCTCGTTGGTACCTATCTGATTCCTTCTCCATCTGTAGAGATACAAGTAAACCCTCTCCCTGAAGCAGTTAACTTATCTGGTCCCTTTCATTCACCACTTTCTGGATCTCTCCACATCACCTGGCTATTATCTAAAGATAGTGGAGCTGCTCGCACTGGAAACTGCCCTTCCAGTGGGCTATAAAACATATCTGCCAGTATCAGGGCATCTTTATCAAAAATTTAAAAATTAATAGTATGAAGGGCTAAATTTAGAGGTTCTCTGGAGGAGTGTCTTGATGTCTCTGTTTCTCCTATCTACTATTGCCTGTCCTTGAGGATTAAAGGGTATGCCAGTGGTGTGTAAAATCTTACACTATGCACAAAAGTGTGTAAAATGTTTAGAAGTATATGCCAGCCCATTATCTGTTTTTATTGCTTATGGCATACCCATAACTGCAAAAGCTTGTATAAGGAATTCAGTGACCATTTGGGCTGTCTCTTTTGCTGCTGGTATTGCAAAAGTAAATCCTGAAAAGGTGTCTACCACAACATAGATAAAAGATAGATGACCATAAAATTATAATTTGCCAAATTTCATTGGGTCTCAAACCACCAAGGTTCTTCCCTGGAGGGAGCATAGGAGCATGGAAAAGAAGGCAAGCTGTACAGGCTTTTACCATGTTTCTAGCTTCCTCTTTTGTTATCTCAAATTGCAAATGTAAAGCTGGAGCAGCCTGATGATAATTTAGAATGAGATTCTTCCTGCCTGAAACAAAGGAGTATTGGCTAACATTAGGCTATCTGCCTTTGAATTTCCATCAAAAACAGGACCCGGAAGTCTACTCTGCAAGTGGACATGCAAGATATAAATCTTACCTGGATACTTTCTCATTTGCTCTTGAAGTTCCTTAAAGAGCTAATATATATATATATATATATATATATATATATATATATATATATATATATATATATATATATTATTTGGGCTGTGGCAATTCTTTGTACCACACCCTTATCCTGTCTAGTGATCTTTCATTCTGACTGTATGCCTTTCAAGTAGGTGACCAGGTGGGAAAGAAAGATCCAATATGTTTCTGAATCTATCTCCTATCCCTAGTCATCTTTTACTTTCCCTTCCTCATCTTCCCCATAGGCTTAAAGGTAGAGGAGGCTAATTATGGAAGGCAGTAGCACTACCATCTTCTCCCAATGATTTCTATCAAATCCAATTTCCTCCTTAGTCTAATGCCTTGACATTTTCTCACAGATCTGGTGAGAACCAATCAGGCTTTTCTTTTAAATCTAAGTTTTATGATTTCCTAAACCCATAATCCTATGATATTTCCCCTCTTTTCATCTTTGGACCAATTCTTAACTCCATGCCCCTTTGAAGTTTGTTATTTGGATTCCTCATATAGTTAATTTTTTCAGTGGCTGTAAGAATCCTTAATAAAGGGTTAATTTTAAAGGTGATGGAAATACTTCATAAACCTTTAAGTGCTCTATAATCTTTTTTTTAATAGTTTTTATTTACCAGATATATACATGGCTAATTTTACAACATTGACAATTGCCAAACCTTTTGTTTCAACTTTTCCCCTCCTTCCCCCCACCTCTTCCCCCAGATGGCAAGTTGACCAATACATGTTAAAAAGTTAAAGTATAAATTAAATACAATATATGTATACATGTTGTACAAAAAGAATCAGACTTTGAAACAGTGTACAATTAGCCTATGAAGGAAATAAAAAATGTAGGCGAATAAAAATATAGGGACTGGGAATTCTATGTAGTGGTTCATAGTCATCTCCCAGAGTTCTTTCACTGAGTGTAGCTGGTTCAGTTCATTACTGCTCTATTGGAACTAATTTGGTTCATCTCATTGTTGGAGAGGGCCTTGTCCATCAGAATTGACCAATCTGGTTTTTTATGAAACTCCTTCCATATTAATTACATTCGTAAGGTTTCTTTCCAGTGTGGATTCTCTGATGTGCAGTAAGATGTGTCTTTTGTCTAAAAGTCTTTCTACACTGGTTACATTCATAAGGTTTCTCTCCAGTGTGGATTCGCTGATGTCTAGTAAGACTTACCTTTTGACTAAAAGTCTTTCCACATTGGTTACATTCATAAGGTTTCTCCCCAGTGTGGGTTCTCTGATGTACAGTAAGATACTGATTATATCTAAAAGCTCTTCCACAATGGATACATTTATAAGGTTTTTCTCCAGTGTGGATACTCTGATGTAGAGTAAGATATTTCCTTTTCTTAAAACTCTTTCCACACTGGTTACATTCATAAGATTTTTTTCCAATGTGTATTTTCTCATGTGTAGCACAAATTTCTCTCCAAGTAAAGTTTTGTTTGTGAGTACTTGCCTTCATTTCAAGTCTGATCTCATTTTCTGGAGGGCAGCTCCTCAAGCATTCTTGGTCCAGCACCCAGGGTGCTTGCTTTTGCTTAAAATAAGAGATCACATCTTCTCTGGTAACTGGAAGCCCTAGGAAGAGCAGGTTCTGAACATTCTCCAACATGACCTCCTTGTACAACTTCTTCTGAGAAGGATCCAAAAGGCCCCACTCCTCCTGGGTGAAGTCCACAGCCACATCCCTGAATGTCACCAAGTCCTGAGCAGGTCCCAGGCTCCCAGGGCACATTCCCTCCGGCTCCAGACTCCCCATTTCCTGGTCACAGGGAATTTTCCACCAAGCTTATGATCACGTCTAGATAGCTTCTGAGTGTAGGGCTTTACATCCAGAGCCTCACGTCTAGGGTCTCACATTTAGTGCCCCAAGTTGGGGCACTGTCTTCAAGTCTCTTTGAGTCTTCCTTGAGTCTTTGTCTATGTCTATGTCTGAGTTGGAGAGCTTGAGCTCCAACCTGCAGTCCTCTGTCTTCTTTGTCTATCTCCAAGTCTATCTTCCTCCCAGATCTCTTAGCTCTTATATATTCTATTATAAGTATATCCATCATAGGTGTCAATCTTGTAGAATAGGTTTCAACTTGTAGAACTTTACTAAGTAATAAGTACATGTAAATAGAGAATCATTATCTCAATTCTACTGAGTTAACACCTTGCTGTAAAATTACTTGTTTTAAGTACACTTGGCCTTCTACAAATTCCAGTTGCCACATTTTAGGAATGACCTTGACTAGCTAGAACCCAGAGGAGGATAAATAGTGAGAATGGTGAGAAAATAAGAGACAATGCCCAAAAACAATTAGAAACTCCATTTGGACTAACTGCAAATGGGAGTGGTTAATCTGAAGAAGAGAAGACTGAAGCTTAAATTATTTTCAAGGATTTTAAGAATTGTAACATGGAAGAGGGATGGTATTCCCTCTTAGAGCCAAAACTGATGAGATCAAGTCTCAGACAATGCTCATCCCCTTCCCTTTTTTTCCTTAATTATAATAATTCATTTCCACCTCTTCATGTGATCTAATTTATTCCATTATATCTACCCTTTCCTCTTTTTCCAATATAGACCTTTTCCCACTCCTTAATGTCTTTTTCTATGATATTATAACATCAAAATCCAATCCACTCTGTTCAAGTGATGTTCCCCCTATGTCTGCCCCAGTAACAGATATGGTTCTCAAGAGTTACTTGAGATACTGTTTTCCCATCTAAGGATGAAAAGAGTTTAACTTTTAAATAATATATTTTCCTTTGTTTACCATTCTGTGCTTCTCTTGAGTCCTCTGTAGATTAAATTTTCTGTTTAATTCTGTTTTTTTTTTTCAATATAAATGATTGAAAGTCTCTTACTTCATTGAAGCGCCATCACCTCCCCTGAAAGATGATACCAAGTCTTGCTGGGTAGTGAATTCTTAGTTGTAACTCTAAGCCCTTTGCTTAGGTAGGCCAATAATTTTAAAATTGTGTCTTCTGGATCTATTTTCCAGGTTGGCTGTTTTTTTTCAATGAGCTATTTCACATTCTCTTCCATTTTTTCATTCTTTTAAGTTTGTTTGGCTGATTCTTGCTCTCTCATACAGTCATTAGCTTCCATTTCCCCCATTCTAGTTTTTAATGTATCATTTTTTTCAGTTAGCTTTGGTAAATCTCTTTCCATTTGATCAGTTCTATTTTTGAAGGTATTATTTTCTTCAGTGAATTTTTAAAAAATTGGACATTTATATTTTTAAGGAGTTATTTTCTTTGATCTATTTTTTCCTTCCTTTTCCAAGTTGTTGACTCTCTCTTGCATATCTCTCATTTCTTTTCTCATTTTTTTTCTACCTCTCTATTTGCCTTTTAAAGTTTTTATGAGCACTTCCAAGGAGTCTCTTTGGACTTGAGGCCAATTCATATCACTCTTTCAGATTTCCTCTGTGGATATTTTGTTCTTGTCTGAGTTGGTATTTTGGTCTTCCCTGTCATCATAATAGCTTCCTATGATCAAGGTTCTTTTCATTTTCTTGCTCATTTTCCTTCCTTTTCTTTGGGTATTTCCTTTTTTTTTTTTTTTTACTTTTATGGTTGAGTTCTGCTCCTGGGGTAAAGAGAACACTGTCCCAAACTTCCTGTGCAGCTCTGAGCCTTGGCTTTTAGAACAGGAGCCCCTTGTGTTTGCAGAGGGTAGCTTTGCTCTTCTTTTCAGGAAATAGCCTGGTTTCCCAGAGTTGGTCTTCTGAGCTAGGAGTAGAAGCTGTTCTGCTAGTCTGCTGCTATACTGAGCCAGGATTGAGGGTCTTAGCTGCTCATTTGCTTTGATTAAGAACCTCTCACCAGCTTTCCCAGAGTCTGTCTATGCTAGTCTGAACACCTTTCCCCCCCCAGTGAGATTGACCTTTCTTGAAGTTTTCCCAATCTATTTATTTATCTGGAGAGTGGTTTCATTCCATCAGACTTTGTTCAGAGGCTTGGTTTCAGGTGATTTTCAAGTGAAACTGGAAAAGCTCAAAAAGCTTCCTTGGCTTTTCTCTGCCATCTTGGCTCCACTCTCCCTCCTGGAACTCCTCTTCATTCTGCTAAATACCAGAAAACAGGGTTGGAATAAAAACAGAATAGGAATTCCAGAGAGGGAGAATTGGATTCTATATGTACTTAGGGATTATCATACATGTTCTCTTCCTTAGCATTCATTATTTTGTTTTAGGTGGAGGAAGAAGAGATTTTGACCTTGTGAGTTTCAGAAGGTCAAGAAGATGGACTATCTGGGGAGATCTAGGCATCAAGGATTTAGGGAATTTGGGAGATGAATCTGTGTTGGGGTGGATGGCCAGTGTACCATCAAAACCTGGAGAATCAGGAAGTGATCTTGGAGACCTAGCCCACCAATAGTTGATATAAGAACTCTTCTAGCAATCCTATGACATATGAATATAAACTTGGTAGGAGTAATGCTGTGGTAGAGACTATGCTAGGTCTGAGCCCACTCTCCCCAGAAATTGCAGTGATATAGAAGATAATGTGGATCTAAGATGTCAGGAAGGGCAAATATTTGTACTTTTGTTCTTGCTGTATCTTTTAAAGTAAATATCCCTTTGTAAAAACTAATTGGTCACAATCAATTGGCTAAATGGGACTGGGGAACTAATAATTCATGGTTAACAGTAGGAGACAATCCAGGGATGCTCTAGGGCTATGCCAATGGACTACAAGTTCTTGCTGTGTAATTTCACTGAGAAGTGGTTGTAAAGGAAAGGAACTCTGAAAAGGTATACTTAAGGCTCAGTATGATTGATTTAATCTTTTTTTTTTTTTTTTTGAGGCTGGGGTTAAGTGACTTGCCCAGGGTCACACAGTTAGGAAGTGTTAAGTATCTGAGACCAGATTTGAACTCGGGATTGATTTAATCTTACAACAAGGTGTTAACTCAGTGGAATTGAGATAATGGTTAGGTCACAACCTCCCTCAGCCTCAGTTTCCTCATCTGCAAAAATCCCTCAGGATTGTTGTGAAGATAAAATGAGATCAAAATTACAAAGTGTTTTGCAAACCTTAAAGAACTATAAAAATACTTCTTTATGTGGTTGCTATTATTGTTATATCCACTCAATTAAAATAATGCCATGTCTTTTCTGAGTCCTAAGAGAACCAGAGTTCCAATGGCCTACCCCTCCCCTGATCTTATCTTGGGCTTAGTGTAGTCAGGAGGATGCAAAATATTGGAGTGAAATAGGAATACAAGGACAATTTCTCATTCTTACTTCCTAGACAATTTTCCTTTCTTTACCTTGAATCATAATGTTGTCTACTTAGAACCAGAGAGGAGCTTCAGAATCCAATTCTCACATTACAGAACTGGGGATTGAATCTAAGCTCTCTTCTTCTAAATACAATTTCTTCCCCCTTTGGAAAAATGACAACCTCTTCTGGTCTCGCCTCTTTCGAAGGTTGGCATCCTGCTCTTGGATCTGTTGGTTGTGGTCAATGGGCCCTGTTCCTACCTCGTATCCTCGTGCCAGCTTCCTTGAACACCCAGGCTTGTGTAGGAAGGGTCTCTCCCTGGGGCAGTCTGAAGGAAAAGTACAATTAATGACACCATTATGGAATTAACATAATTAATTAATTACATTAATTAAAGGACAGGGATCAGCAATAAAACACTGTGCTTTCTCCTCCCAAACAGTGGAATCTGCTTCTCAAAAAGGAAACAGGGAATGACAGAGCAGCCTTCAACTAAATTGCAGTTGTGTGTGTATTGAGAAGTCTTGGTCCCTCTGGACCTCTGGGATGCCTGTGGATGGAGCTGGCCAGCAGCCTCCAACCAGGTGTTGTAGATTTGCTGCTGCGGCTGCCATTGCTGCTTCAATCTTCTTTCTTCTTTCTTTCTTTCTTTCTTTTTTTTTTTTTTTACAAGCTAGGCTAGAACATCTGGACTTTTAATTCGATGGGCTCTGAAGTCACTAATTGTTTCCACTTGCCAGGAAATAGTGTTTTCCTTTAGCCAAAGACTTTTTTTTTTTTTTGGTCTGGGCATAGACAAGGGGAGGAGGGGCTTCAAGGAAATGATGAAGGGACATCCTGAAAGCAGGAGAGATCACATTTATGAAACTTTATCGTTAGAAGTGGCTGGGCAAGGAGTGGAGGATGAGGAGGAGAGGTTCTCATGAAAGATCTGGGCAGATAGCATGCCCCATCATGGGGCTGAGAAATGATCTGGCTGGCAAAGCAAAGGGAAAACCAAAAGACCTCAACAACCTCTCCTCTCCAGTGTCAGAGGATAATCCAATACATTCCTAATTTGGTTTGGAGGGAACCAGACTGACTCACTGAAGAATGAGCTGGATCCTGCTGCAAAGGACCGGTGTTCAAATCCCAGCTCTGCCATTTACTAGTCATGTGACTTTGAACAAGTCAAATTATCTCTCTGAAACTGTTTTCCCATCTGTATAAATGGGTGATTTCTGGCCTACAAAGTAAGCCAGATGAATGTCATTATACTCATTTTACAAATAAGAAAACTGAGGCTCAGACTCAGAGTGATGAAGGAACCTGCAAAGTATATATGGCAGAGCTAGAATTCAAATGCAAGTCTCACCTGATTCCAAACCTGATCTGGATAGATTATAGGATTTTAGATGTAGAGGGCATGAGACTTTAGGACTCACTTGCTTTCTCCCTCTTTCTCTTTTCTTCTCCCCCCCTCCTCCTCCTCTCTCCCCTCTCTTTCTCCCTCTCAAAGATGGGAGAGAAGCAAGAGGGAGGGAGAAATTTGTAACTTAAATTTTTAAGAATAAATGTTTAAAAACTTTAATTGGGAAATACCTAATGAAATAAAAGTAAATTTTAAAAGAAGAGAAATTAGCCCAATTCTTCATGGAGGAACAAAACAAAAGGAGGAAGAATGTCTAAAGCACAAAATATATACCATGAGGCTGGATGGACAGCTCATTCCATAGACTTAGTCCATCAGGACATAAATCTTGGAGTAGTACAAAGGGTCCAAAAAACAGACAATGAATTGGGTTTAGAACTTACTAAAAGGAGGTGATGGATTGGATCACATCTTGGAAATTGTATAGAGTGCTCAATAATCCCAAATTGTGACAAGTAGAGCCAAGATGGTGTAGAAAAAGTAGCAACATTCCTAGGATCTCTCCAAAAGCTTTCAAAAACTTAAAATAATGCCTCAAAACAAATTCTGAAGTGGCAGAACCAACAGAGTGATGGGATGAAACAATTTTCCAGCCCAAGACAACTTAGACCTTAGCACACACACCCACAAACCAGAAATAGGCCTTGGGAGCAACTGAGTGGCAACAGTGGCAATTTCTGGACTTTCCAGGCTACCGACAATAAGGGGGTCAGACAATTGATCAGAATGTAATTGTTGGGGTTTAATGACTGACGTCAGGAGCAGAACTCTGTTGCACTGAGCATATTTATATTTGTGAACCAGTTGTATGTCTTAGTATCAGAGCAGAGAAGATTTAGACCACCAGAACTTGCTACTGAAGAAGGGCTAGGACCCTACTCTCAGTTCTAGGGCAGAAAAGAGTTCTTGTGGTCACTTAGAGAATAGAGCACAGGCCAGAAGAGGAATAAACATCCCTCTGCCTACATCATACTTCCTCAGATGAACTAGAAACTTACAGTGCCCCAGAATTGCCTCTGAAAGGATCTGTATCAAAAATCTGAAGCTTGGGACAATGCCATCTCCACTCTGGAAGAAGAACCCCACTTCAGCATAAAGTTAAAAGTCAAGAGTGACTGTAAGCATCCAGAGAAAAAGTTCCTGATGATAGAATGTTACTATGGTGATAGGTAAGATTAAAACACAAACTCAGAAGAAGACAACAAAGTCAAAACTGCTATATTCAAAACCCAGGAATTTTGTTGCCAAATTTCAGAGCTCCCAGCTCAAGAAGAAAATATTGCAAGCAGCCAAAAAGAAAATTCAAATAATGTGAAGTCAGAGGCATCATAACACAAGATTTAGCAATTTCTACATTAAAGGACCAGAACGCTTGAAACATGATATTCTGGAGGGCAAAAAAACTAGGATTACAACCAAGAATTACCTCCCTACTCAGAAAAACTATGGATAATCCTTCAGAAGAAAAAATGGATATTCAATGAAATTTAGGATTTTCAAACATTCTTGATAAAAAGATTAAAGCTGAATAAAAAATTTGGCTGTCAAATACCAGACTCAAAGAGAAGCATAAAAAGTTAAAAAAGATATACAAAAATTCACTGAAGAGAAGAACTCCTTTAAAAGTAGAACTGAATGAATGGGAAAAGAAGTACAAAGACTCACTGAAGAAAATAATGATTTAAGAATTAGAGTTGGGAAAGTGGAAGCTAATGACCCAGAAGAGATAATATGAGAATTATTATGACTGAAAGTGATAATAAAAAAAAGCCTATACATATAACAAGAAATCATCAAGGAAAACTTCTCTGGTATTCTAGAACCAGAATTTTAAAAAATACACCATATGGGATTCAATAAAATTAAATTTCTTTTTTTTTTTTATTCATTTTTCCAAATTATCCCCTCCCTCCCTCCACTCCCTCCCCCCGATGGCAGGCAATCCCATACATTTTACATGTGTTACAATATAACCTAGATACAATATATGTGTGTAAATACCATTTTCTTGTTGCACATTAAGTATTAGATTCCGAAGGTATAAGTAACCTGGGTAGATAGACAGTAGTGCTAACAATTTACATTCGCTTCCCAGTGTTCCTTCTCTGGGTATAGTTATTTCTGTCCATCATTGAAAAATTAAATTTCTTATATTCTTACATAGGAAAAATCATACTTGTAACTCCTAAGACCTTTCAGATTGTGAGGACATTTAGAAGGAGAATACTGAGACAGAGGGCACAAGTGTGAGGGAGGAAGGCAGAGAATGTGTAGTGCAAAATTTTTTAAAGTTTAAATTTGTTTTTACATGTAATTTGGAGAAATATAAAATTTTTAAAATTAATTTAATTTAAAGAATTGCATTTCATCTTATTAAAATTAACAAACGTCTAGCCTACAAAATGGTCATGATAATTCCAAATTGCTCTCTATCATAAAAATCTCTCTTGGAAACAGCCCTATTCCCCCCAATTCTGCTACTGGAATAATTCTGCTTTTCTTTCTCAGATGGGTTTCTGACTTTACAGACTTCAACACCATCCATCAAATCAGATACCTCCCCTCCCCCCACTCCATTCTTTTCCATCTCCCTTAGGTATATTTCTCCCCCATTACATTTTAAGTTCCTTAAAAGATAGGCATTTTTTATTTATTTATATCACCAACAGTTAAAACATTATCAGGTACATAGTGAGTGCCCAATCTATGCTTGTTGCCTGTTGCTCTGGGAAGCAGGATAAAATTTCTGAAGAATCTACATTTTCAATGACCCAATGGATCAAGGGAAAAACCTACTCTGGATCTAAGTAGGATGTAACATAGTACCAGCCATGGCTTATGCATAATAAGTTATATCAAAAATGCTATCTATGACAAGTTAATTAGAGAAGGAGATGGGTCAGTCATATAGTAAATTTGAGGGAAGTGAGATAGAAAACCCAGGTGATACCAAAGTGTCAGAGAAGTGTCAGAAGACTCAGGGGAAAACCTCTAATATGTTAGATTCATCTTCTCTGGAAAATTTGTAAGTGGACCTGGATAAGATCTGCCCAAAGCAAGGAGAGGACAGCTAAAAATTCCTACCTAAGAGAAAAAAAATCCTTATCTGTAGATGAGGGGGGTAGGAAAAAATTGGAGGAAGCCCACACAGTCAACAGATAAATCAAAGTGAATTTTATTTTTTAAAGTAGCTAATTGATAATGGATCTCCCATATGCCATCAATCTCATCCTCCCACAAGACGTACCCATTAGGGAACAATTTCCCTGAGTGGGAAAAGGTTATTCATCCTTTCTTAGAATCTGGCAGTCCTTTCTCATTCACTGGGTGAGATCTGCATGGAACTATTAGCACTGTCCTAATTTCTTTCAACTCAGATTCTCAAGGACTTCTACACTAACACCCAGGGGAATGAAAAAAAGGAAGCATGGAAGTGGTGCCATCTGACCTATCCTTGGAGGGAGGTAGAGGGAGTACTTCCTGGACATGTGGGACAACTTCTACAAAGATGAAGTGTCATCTATGAAGAAGAACAGGGATCCAGCTTAAACTTGTCCAGTTTTATTTATTTTGTTGTCTTGCCAATGACCTCTTCATACAGGGCACATGACCTTCAATTTTATTAATCTCACCTTTTATTTTTAGAATTTCAAGTTTTGTGTTTGTCTGGGGGTTTTTAATTTGTTCCTTTTCTAGCAATTTTAGTTGTAAGCCCAGTTCGTTGGCCCTCTCTTTCTCTATTTTATGCAAGTAGACCCCTGTTGTCTTGCCAATGACCTCTTCATAAGGGCACATGACCCCATCCTTTGACTACAAACCGTGTGGATCTGATTCAAAAAAGCTGGTGCTGGTGTTTCTCTGTGTTAAATGGTCCCTCCCCTTTGCTTCTGATCCCTTTCTCCTCTGTTAATTCCCTATAGTCAGTTCCTCACTTCAGTACTTACTTTAAGCATATTTTATGTCTAATTATCTGCGTGAACATGGTAAACATTTTGAGAGTGAAGATTGTTCAGTTTGGGTCTGTTTCTACAGGACCCAGTCCAATGGATAGAGTACTTTACCTCTTCCTACCTGTGTGATCTTTGGCAAGTTATACAACCTTTCTGGGTCTCAGCAAGGGAGGAATAGATTAGACTGACTCTGAAGTCCCTTCCACTTGAAAAATTATAATCTGTTCTGCTATAAATTTTATACATGCTCCTCAGAGCATATTTTGTGGGACGAAGCATGTTGTGGGCAGAGGGAAGAAAGGAGGAAGGAAGAGCAAATGGTAAGAGTGCAAAACACCTTCCCCTTCTGAGAAAAATTTATATTATAGTTATCACAACTATTGTCAGATCCAGTAACATTTTGATGAGGAATGTTGTTGTAGGGCACTGAGTAAGCCAAGAAAACTCAAATTTTTATAGTAGCTTTTTAAAAATTATTCAAAATTTTCATATTTTTCACATTTCAAATCTGGCTAATTCAGATGCAATGGAAATGGAAACATCAGAAGCAATTCTTTAATAAATGAGGCTTTTAAACATCTAGGCTACATTTTTAGAAATATATTGTGTTTAAAAAAAAACAACAATTAGATATGATTGGAAGGACTCTGGCTCTGTCAAGTAAAAATAAGATGGTGAAGGGGAAAGGTACTGACTGCTTTGATATTTCACAGAATCTCTGAACTCCTTAATAGATATGCTTGCAACATCAATGCATTCTACAGTATCTGAATGTTTCTTATCTGAGGATGGCTATTTTCATTTTTATAATTGTCTTTCTTTTTATTATCAAATCAACAAATGTTTTAATACAGAAATCTTCCTTTCTTCCTTATTTCCTTTCTCTCCGCCTTCCTTCCATCTTTCCTTCCATTTCTTTCTTTTTTTCTTTTTTTCTTTCCATCATCAAATTAAAATGAAATAATATTTGTAAAGCACTTAACATAATTCCTGATGTGTGGTAGGCACTATATACATTTGAGTTATTGTTATTATTATTACTACCACTTATGATGCAGATAATAATTCCTGCCCCATCCTCTCATAAATTCTCCATAGGAGTGTGAGCTGAACATTTTCCTCTGGACTATCAACATTTTATGAACAGCAATTCCATCTTTTATCTTTGTATTAACCAAAGGACCAAACCCACCTCGATTTTCCAATCCAACATTACCTTAAACATATCCCTTACCTCTTTTCTTTCACACAAGCTGTCACTCTGAGTCACATCATTTCCCTTTGGTTAGCCATAATTTAAATTCTTTAGGACTATAGTATTCCATGATTCCAAATCATCCAGCACCATAAAGTATTGGGGGGCAGCTAGATGGCGCTGCAGTGGATAAAGCACCAGCCCTAAAGTCAGGAGGACCTGAGTTCAAATTCAGTTTCACTTGATACTTGCTAGCTGTGTGACTCTAGGCAAGGGCAAGTCATTTAACCTTGATTACGAGAGAGAGAGAGAGAGAGAGAGAGAGAGAGAGAGAGAGAGAGAGAGAGAGAGAGAGAGAGAGAGAGAGAGAGAGAGAGAGAATATATTGGTATTATATGAGTAGATTTTTGTGTCTGGGATCCTTGAATATACTACAAAATTTCCCCAAAGTCTTCTAACCCATTCTCTTAAAGTTATTCAGTTCTAGATCCAGCTCAGCATAGATTTTTAGTGTTTAGCCATAAATCAATCAGCAAACCTTGTTCAAGAACCAACTATAAGCTAGACTCTGAGCTAAGTATGAAAAATAGATAAAAGTGAAATAATCCCAGCTTTCAAACACTTTGTATACTACTGGAAAGACAGCATATATGTTTATAGCATAATTGTGTATCTGAGAGAGGCTGTAAATAGTGAAAAGAGTTTGTCCTAGACTGCAACAGGAAAGGAAGGATTAGTATCTTTATTCTCTCTTTCTTGCACCACCCACGCTTCTTTGGAATGTGGGAGTAGTCAGTCTTTTTAAGCCATAGCCCAGCTTTTCCCATAAGGAATATTTTTCTTCCAATGGGTAGAGAGCTAGCCAAAAAGACCTGAGTTCAAACTTGCCTTGGAAACTTACTAACTATTGTCAAGTCACTTAACTTCTATTTGCTTCAGTTTCCTCAACTGTAAAATGAGAGGGCGGGATTCCACCTTTATGGTTCCTTCCAACTGTAATTCTATGATCCCTTGATCATGCAAAGAGAAGACAAGAGTTAGAAAATAGGTGAGGGACATAGTCTCCAAGAGAGTGTAGAGAAAAAGCAACTACTTCCCTAAGTACTTCCCATCACTGAGACCTGTGTATTCTCTGTC
This sequence comes from Sminthopsis crassicaudata, assembly GCF_048593235.1. Taxonomy (NCBI): domain Eukaryota; kingdom Metazoa; phylum Chordata; class Mammalia; order Dasyuromorphia; family Dasyuridae; genus Sminthopsis; species Sminthopsis crassicaudata. The sequence continues at coordinate 471,429,765 of NC_133620.1, read as the reverse complement.
TTTATCTGTCTCTCTCTGTCTCTGTCTCTCTGTCTCTCTCTGTCTCTGTCTCTCTGTATCTCTCTCTCTCTCTCTCTCTCTCTCTCTCTCTCTCTCTCTCTCTCTCTCTCTCTCTCTCTCTCTCTCTCTCTCTCTATCACACAAATCAGACATTGCTAGGATGGACCACACTTTCATCAGTACTAAAGGAACAGAAACAATGAATATTTAGGGAAGAGGTGAACTGGGGATTCACATTCTCATCAGACCAGGATGAGAAAAGAGAAAGGAAAAGCAGATAAATGTCAGCTACTTAAATCCAATTCACATGTAAGTCAAGACATCAACTGTGATGCCATTCAAAAATGAAAGACAACATCAGGTCACATCGGGAATATGCTGGTAAATGTTTAACAACCATGTCTGAGAGATGTTAGGGCGGGACATGAGCTCAATGACACACTTTTAAGTTTAATTTTTCCTCATGGCCATTTTCTCCATCACTTTTTTAAGTCTAAACAAACAATAAAACAACCAATGAAATCCCGATTTATAATGTTTACAATTCCTGAAGTGTAAATACTCTCATTGAAAAATCTAACCATCAGCTTTCCTGAATTGGTTTGACAAGGCTTCAATAGCAGGATCTCCTGCATAGAAATTTCAACAACAATTGATCTGATACACATACATCTTTTTTGGGTCACAGGTTTCTTCATGGGTCCCAATTGGCAAAGGGGGTATTGTAACCACTCAAATGTCAACCATAAATCATAAATGGTCTGTTCATCTAATTCCTGGAAATTGTTGAGATGTTTTATGAAATTTAAAATGTATGTATGGTATGAAATATATATATATATATATTCATATTCTCAAAAAAATCATTCAAACGTACTGTGAGTAGTTGAATCCTCCTATGAGAACAGGCCAATGAGAACAGGATTTGTGGACCAGGGTGAGAGTCTGGGAGGTGGGGGTGGAGAATGGTTTGTGCTTACACATTTCAATTTTTTTTTTCATTCAGTCCTTACAGATGGCTCCATATTAATAGCATAATAAAGAATTCCTTTGTGAATATCCTCTCTGTTGCTGCTAGGTTTCCTCATGATGTGGAAGAAACCCTGACTCTTAAAGGATATGCCGGGGAAATTTGTGCAAATTATTCAAACCACTTTACTTCCACCCATTTGGCAAAAATAGTTTAAAATGACAAAATTCAGTGGTGGCAGTTCTGTGGCCAAAGAGGCACTACATTGTTAGTGGAATGACCAAATCGTAGAGATCCTTTAGTAAAGCAATTTAGCAACACACAATTTGGCAACAAATGCTTCATTTAATAACTATTTAATAATTATTATTACATAATAGATCATAGATAACATTTATTAGATAATAGATAATAAACATCTAATAAATTAATGCTTTAGAGCAGGGGTTCTCAAACTACGGCCCGCAGGCCAGATGCGGTGAACTGAGGACCTTTATGTGGCCCGCCAGGTTATGGCAAATGGGCTGAGGGGCAAAGACAGAGTGTGAGCTTTTGTTTTTACTATAATCCAGCCCTCCCACAGTCTGAGGGACAGTGAACTGGCCCCCTACTTAAAAAGTTTGAGGACCACTGGTCTAGAGCATTAGATTGCCTCTCCCACCCAGCTGGAAAGGGTTCATTCAGGCAGATGCTTGAGTCTTCCATTGTTTGAGGACCACTCAAGCTATGTCTAGAGACACTCATTAAAACATCTCAGCCGTAGCAATTATCAAAGGCAACAGAGTGGTTGGGGTCTGGGTGGGTAGAGAAAGCACTGGCATTAATGAAGCGACAGCCTTTTGAAGTAGGAAATTATTTATAAAGTACTCCTTCCCTCCTCCTCCCCCAACAACCCCTTCCTCAAAACTCAACACAATGGCTCTCCCCATTTGGGATAATAGTCAGAATGAATAGAATAGTGCAGATATGATGCATCCCATAGCTCCACCCAGAGAGGTTTCCGGTACATTTTTTCCCCAAAAAAGAAAAAAGGAAACAATTTCAGAAAATTGGAAACAGATGCCCCTCCATTCAATGGCATAGTCAGAGGAATACCCCAAAAGATTTCCTCGTGTCCCAGCAGGACCTAGGCTGCCTGGACCCCTGGCCTTCAGGACCTCCGTGAGCCCCACCACGGCCCAGCTTCCTCCTGACTAGAAGGATGGCAGGATTTGTGGTGGTGGTGGCGGTTTTGCCCTCAGGGTTCACTCATGCTCTGTACCCACATGGCTCTAGTTAGTGGTCACACACTCACTATAAACTTAACGCTTGTCATACACTCTTTGATTTTATTTTCTTCTTTGTGGGAACGGAAAAATATCACAACGATTTTCAAAATAAGAAGAAAAAAAGCAAGTTATCCAGCAGTGGGGATAATGCTTCTCCTTCAGAGCCATCAGTCATCTCCAGAGAGGGCCAGAGCTCTGTCTAGGATGGCATGAGGATGAGGGTGGGGGTGGGTAGAACAGGAAATTTTGTAATGACAGAGAAGGGAGATGGGGTGAATGGGCTTGACTTTATAACCAAGGGACCCTTGCTGAACTGCTTTGGGCTTGAGAAAGAAAAAGGACATGATTGTAAGAAGAAGAGCCAAGGGGATGCTAGTGGCCATGAGAGGAGTGCGCCAAAGAGAGAGAGGGCCTATGAAGCCTGAAAAAGCTGTTGGTCTCTCAACTCAAGGCCGGGTCAGATGGGCAAAGTGAGAGAAGCAACAGGTCTTGAGACTGGGGGAAGGAGTGGAGAAATCCCATGAACTTTTCTAGTTTGTGGCTCTATATTATCCCCTGAAGTAATTCTTTGGGTTCAAAAGGAAGAGAATTGGGAGAGAAGGATATGCTTAACCCAAAAGAATGAATTGGTAATGGTGAAATTTCAGACAGGATAGATAGTACGATAGAGGAGATATTTTGGCCAAGGAATTGTCTCAAATTATATCAGAACTATTCTATCTCTAAGTAAAGCTGCTGAAAGGATGGGGGGATGGCATGGGGGGGTGGTACTTGGGCAGCATGATGTGTCTTTTCAGTTTCTGGGTTTTCTCATCAACTCCCATCAGTTCTGCAATAATCCCATTCTATAATCTTCTATAATCTATAATCTCAATAATCTTCAATCTATATAAATCATCCTCAGGTCTCTATAGCTAGCCCTAATCTCTCTCCTAAACTCCAGAAATAAGTAAAACATCCCATCCATTATTCATTGCAGATCATGACTTGGGGTCATGTTTCTTGTCTTTTTCAGAGAGAGCAGAGCCCCCACTATCAATAAACAGACTTGGGATTCTGAACCCAGTGAATAGGCAACTCTTCCTGGTGTGAAAAGAACTGAGGTGTAAAAATACAAAAGGTCTGGAAGGAGGGGAAGTGGGAAGGAGAGCAGAGGGCACTTATAGCATCCCATGCGTCATAGAAATGGAAGGGGAACAACCGAGTCAGAGCGACTGGGCCCTGCACTGAAGGACAGCTGCAGGGGCTGATGCAAAGTTAGAAGTCAAATAATCTGATTCATGGGCAATGATGTGCACCACCGTGCCCAGATGCGGAAATCCCAAGGGGTAGATCAAATTGCGAGGAAGAGCCAGAGACGGAGGAAAGCCACCCAAGCAAAGACAAGCTGGTGACCAAGTCCAAAACCGCAAGCTGAGGTGGTGATAATAAATGGCTTCCCCTTTCCTCCAATGTCAACAAAGCAGTTTAGCCTGGGTGGGACTCGATTCTATTGCAACTCAACAAGAGGCATCCACATGGGGCATTCCTCCTGGAATCAGGAAGGCTCAATTTCAAATCCAGCCTCAGATACTTGACACATCCTGTGCAAATCACTTAACCCCAATTCCCTCAAAAAGAAGTAATAGGGAAAGAACAAAAGAGTTCCTTGGGCAGATTAAGCCTTTGCAATTGTGGTCAAGACATTCCTCCTCAGTTTGTTCATCCATAAAATATACCAGATTAAACTGGATGATTTCTGATGTCCTTTCCAGCTCTAAAATTTTCTACAATCAAAGAGTCTCCATGAATCTCATTTTCCTCATCTCCGAAATAAGATGTTTAAACTAGAGAACATTGATGATCTCTTCCAGGTCTAAATCTATGATTCACAGTTGAAATCACTGATCTATACTTTAGGGAGAAAATGAGAAAAATTTTGCAAGTCACAAAAGTCTAGGTAAATACAAGTTATTAGATTATTTCTTATTTTGTAATGATCTGTGTTTTACTTTGGGAAAATGTAGCTCAGGTTTCTTCTAGTTGGAAGTTTTGCTTAAATCAATCACCTTCTTCTGGGCTAAATAGAAATAGGAAGCAAACCTAACACGTTAACACGTTACACCCACCTAGCACATTTGCTCCATAATTAGACATTAATTAAGCAAATGCAAATTCAGCATCTCTCCCATAGGTATCAGGAGGGATGAGAGAGGGCAGCTCGGTGGCGCAGTGGATAGAGCACCAGCCCTGAAGTCAGGAGGACCTGAGTTCAAATCTGGTCTCAGACATTTCCTAGCTGTGTGACTCTGGGCAAGTCACTTAATCCCATTGCCTCAGCAAAAAAACAAAACAAAAAACAAAACAAAACAAAAAAAAAAAGCCACCAAAACAAAAAGATGAAAGGAACCTAAGGAATCCAGTTCCCTTGCTCTGCTCAATTCTCCAAGTTCTTCTCTTTTCCATGACTATCAAAGAAGGCAGGCTCCCAGAAGGAGCCAATGGGGATGCTCAGTGGAAAGGAATTCCCCTGTACCACAAACAAAAATGAAAACCTCTTCAAAGGAAATTGGGGAAGTGCTAACTCACAGCTGACAGCTAGCATTTACATATGGGCTTAAATATTTATCTATTCCCATTTCCATTCTCTCATGATCAAATGGGAAAATATAACCAAACTGATGATTTGAAAAACAATTCAAGAAAAATTCCTGGGATAGGAATGGAGGTGGAGAGTTGTTTATAATAATAAAGATCCTAGTAAGCTTTTGATCATTTCCAAAGTGATTTCCTCACGAGAAGCTTGCAATGAGCCAAAGGGGAGAGCAGAAATGTAAACTCCATTTGGATGATAACCCTATAAAAACAAAGCTCTTCAAAGACTTAACTCTGATCAATACATGACTAAATACAACTGAAAGAGACCAATGGGATGCATGCAATGCACTTAAATTGTGATGGACTTAAAATTGAAAATGTGCATGTACCCAAATTTATCATATTTCTTATGAAGGTTTTGGGTTTTTTTTCTTTTTTATTTCAATGGAAGGGGGAAGGAGGAAAACTATTAGATAGAAAAAAATATTTTTAAAAAGAATTTTAAAAATTAAAAAAAAGAATTAATAATCTTGGGAGAGAGCTCTTATTGGCCTCCTTGCAGCTTATTTATAATAGATGAAGTCACTTAAACATTTGTCCCATGAGACCTAAGTCTACATCACTAGGCTAGGCAGTCGTTGGCCTTTCTGTTTTAATAGATCACTTCTGAGTCACCCATCCTCTCATTTATTCAATGAGACTTTGTTGAGCGCAGCGCTTGTATAAGCATGGGATGTGATGAATTGTAAAGTTGGGGAAATGCAGGTTGAAATTCTGTGTGCTATTGGGAAAATCTGCGTGTTAATTGTCTTATCTGTAGAATAGAGATAAGAAGAGGGTGGCAGTCTGTCATATATGTAAATCTACATATTTATAAATATATGTAAATCTACAGAAAACACTTGATAATTTTGTGAGGGAGGAAATGCAGCGGGGGAGTCATGAAAGGCTTCGAATTGAAGGTTGTGCTTTCATTGAATCTAAAGAAAATTAGGGATTCTAAGGGAATCGTTGTGGAGAGATTAGCTGGCATTTCCTGCCCTCCCTTCCCTGCCCAGCTGGGATCAGGCTGTTGGTGGTAGATATGAACTGGGAGAGAGAAAATCAAGCCCAGCCAGAGAGCGGGGGAGAGCCTGGGTCTTTCCCTGCAGATCTGTGATCTTGCTCTGTGAGCCAGGCCCCTAGCTCAGCAGGACCCCGCTTGGGCATGTTTGGCTACCGCAGGTGGCTGGGCTCAGCCTAGGTTTGTCCGCCTGATTGTCAGCCAGAGTCAGCAGGAAGTGTCTGCCTGTGTCTGTTTTTATGAGCATGGGTCAGGTAGTTATTCCTAACCCATGTGGCCATGTGCCCAGGGAGGTCCGGGGACTCAGTCAATCCTGGTGATACAAGTGAACACCACAGGTAAAATTTTATGAATTAAGTCAGTCAACGAACATTTAGTAAGTGCCTGTTGTGTTCCAGAACTGGAGAGAGAAAGAAAGGCAAGAACTCTCTACTATCTAAGGACTCAAAGGTGGCGAGAGCTAACAGGTACAGAATGTTCTAAAACACCACACTGAGATTTGGGGAACCCTGTATATCCAAGGGAGATAGAAAAGATCTAGCAGCTGAGGGGATCCCTTTGGCTCCGAACTTTGCTCTGAATCTTTAAGGAAACCATGGAAAGGAACACTTGGAGGTGAGGGGACAGGCCTGGGGAGATCCATCGCAAAAGGTACAAAGGGGAGACGGTGTGTCGTATTCAAGAAGCTGCCAGGAAACTCCATCATTGTGACTAGATCATAGCATGGATGGATAAGAGTAAAGTGTAAGAATAGCAGGGTAGGTAGAAGGGGTCGGCTAGATAATCATGAGCTCTACATGCCCAGCGGGTGGCTTTCTATTCGTTCCAGAGGTGACAGAGAGCCCATAATTTAGGAAAATCACCTTGCTAGAGGAATGGGAGACAAATTAAAGGAGAGACTTGTGATAGACCAATGAGGCTCTCTTGTTCCCACCATATAAAATGTAAGCAAAAGCTTTTTTTTTTTCCACCTCAACTCACCTCCCATTGAATATTCTTTTCCATCTTCTCCTCTGGAATCCAGCCAGACTGACCTCTGCTCCTCATTCCATCTCCTGTCTCCACCTTTATCCTGCTCCTCTCCCGTGCCTAGAATGCACGTCCTCAATCTGTCCACATTAAAAATCCCTCAGGTCAAGAAGAGCCACAGGAATGAGCTTCATAAGACTTCTCCTGATCTCCTCAACTGCTGGTTCTCTCCCAGCCCCAGCTTGCTGTACTCAGCTACTTTACATGTATTTCTGTTTTTCATTTGGCATTTATGTTGTGTGTATGTGTGTGTATATATATGTGTGTGTGTGTGTGTGTGTATGTGTGTATATGTGTGTGTATGTATACATATGTATAGATATAGACCTATATCTATATCTATACATACATAAAGTCTCTCTTCAGAACGTAAACTCCCTGTGAATGAAGATTGTTTCATTCATTATACTTGAATCCTCAGAAATGAGTGCCATGCCCCACATATGCTTTATAAATACTTGATTGATTGGTACAGTCCCACTTTACTCCTGTGATCCTAAGATCCTGAGATCATCCAATTAGGAGTGCATTGTATACAGTAGGAGTCTAATACATGTTCAGTGGATGGAATAATGAATGGGAAATGCGGCCAGTATTTCTGGTTCCCTTCCTTAATACAAACAATAGAAAATTTCTCTGAATTGTAAAAATGGAAGCCCTTCAGAGGAATGATTGACTCTGGCTATAGAAGCCATGAGTCATCTCAGCCAGAGGTGGGGCCCTGCATGACTATTAGGCCCCCAAACAAGAATAACAGAAGTTAAAGATCTCTCCAAAGTATCCAATCTCCTCCCTTCCATTTGACTTGGACCTGACACTGAACCTCACCACAATTTTTTTCAAGAGGAAAAAGCCCACCCAGATGAGATGGGCTGTGGCCAGCCTGCAAATCTCACAGACCCTTCTTGGCTATCCGTCCTTAAATCAGATCCAAGCGACCTGAGATTAAAGTGAGGCTGCTGCCGAGCATAGAGATCCTGAAGCCTCCTGGCTGCATTGGTGATGAAGGATGGAGGGAAGGGCAGGTGGAGACATCCCCAGGTTCCAGCTTGTCGGTCAATCCCATTGGAGATTTGGGGTAGAGTTCTCTGCCTGGCAACAAGCTGAGGGCTGTGGTGGGAATGTGAGACTCAACATGAGCCACTGCATAAATAAAGAGAGCCAGTGTTTTGGCAACTTATGTGTGGGTGTTTCTTGAGTCACGTACACCATGAGTGTACCCAGTGTGTCCAACAGGGTTACATCCATGTCTGATTCCACTAGTACTTCTCAGTTTCCATCATGAGTGTGAACTAGGTGACGTGCTAGAGATACAAGACCAAACTGAAGCAGTGTCTGCCCTCAGCGAGCTTGCCTTCTGCTGGGAAAAGAGCTGCAGCGGGATCGACAAGAAGACCAATTTGGCAGGCATGGGGCACCCATGGCAGAGGGAGGGGGAGGGAAGTCAGGTGAAATCAGCCTGGAAAACTGATCATGGCCAGAGTGTGAAGGGTTTTAAATATCCTGGAGGCAATGGGCACAACGGCAATCTCTTGATCACAAAAGTGACGTGGTCCTGATTTTTTTTTGGTTTGGGAATGTTTCCTAAGTTATATCCTCTGCGCATACCTTCCAAAAATTCAACACAGACACATTTTTATTGACAGCAGGAGGAGAAGCCAAAACCCAGGGCTTATGAGATGAATGTACACATGATTGAAAACTCAACAGGCCCGACAGTTTGGGTAATTTATTGTCCAAAAAAAGATATAAGAGGAGAACTCTCTGTGGAAAATCTCTACAATGTAGAGCAGTCATTTTTTAGAATAAGAGAATGGACTTTGGAAGCTTATGAGCTGAGACGAGTTTATGATTTCACATTTCTAAAATCTAAAATCCCCCCCCACAAACCCCTGCTCCTAACTACAAGGTATTCAAAGGTTAAAGGTAGCGAGCCCATTGGGAACGTAGAGGGAATTTACCATAGGCTCATAGATAATCACCAAGAGGGATAGGGGCTTATATCAAAAAAAAAAAAAAAAAAAAAAAAAAAAAAAAAAAAAAGGAGAGGTCTCTGAATGAGAGTACCTGGGAGTGGTAGAGAAGTAGAAACAACATGTCTATCCCTCTTTCTGACCTAATGTGTTGGGAGTCTGAGCACGGTTCTAGAGAAGGTGCCCAAGAATTCACCATCTTCAGAAGATGTGGCTGAGAAGAGATGGAAGAAATGTGAAAGGAAAAGTCAAGATGTCATCTGTCAAAAATAGATGAGAAATTCTGTGGGGCCGATGACAGATAGATGTCCAGCAAGTCCACCAAGTGGAGGAGCAGATAGAACATTGGACTTAGAATCAGGAAGACTTGAAATCAAATCTGTCTCAGATTCTTAACTGGACAAGTCTTTTTCTCTCTCTCAGCCTCAATTTACTCATCTGTAAAGTGGAGATAAAAATAAATCCTATCTTACAGAGCTATTGTTAGGAACAAATGAGATAATGTGCATGAAGATTTGTTTTACAAACCTTAAAATGCTATTAAAATAGCCGTTATTATTTTCTAAATGTGACATAGATATAAAGGAGGAAGATGGGAGAGGGAACATCAGAAAAGGGCCCTTTGGTCTAGGAGCCTATAATTCAGAATTACAAGAATTCCAAGTTGAGCTGGAGTACAAGAAATAGTTGGGCTCTTTCAGTAGCATTATTCTCTGAGATCATGGGAGGTGGTCTATACAGCCACAGGCATGCTGGGGAAATCCTAGTTTTCTCCTAGGATAATGATATAGAAAGCAGCTTCTTCTCTGGGGGCCAGCTACATGTAAAAAATTGAGACTTAATTTAGTATCTAGTCATCAATCAAGGAAACGCTGCTTTAGGGTAAGTTTCAAAGCACAATGAATTATAGAGTTAGGAACTTAGTGGATAGAATGCTGGGCTTGAGGTCAGAAGGACATGATTTCATCCTGTGTCAGTACTTATTATCTGTGTGACTGGGGAAATCACTCCGACTCTCTAAGATTCAGTTGCCTTGTCCATAAAATAAAGATTGTTGAACTTGATGCCCTATGCCTTTTCCAGCTTTAAATCAAAGATGCTATAAGCTACCCCAGGGTAGGGGCTGGAAGGTTCTTTGGTGATCTGAGAAGGAGAAGGATTGAGAAAAATTCATTGGATTTAGCAATTCGGTCATTGGAAACATTGGAGAAAGAAGCTTCAACAAAGGGATGAAAACAGAAAAAAATGTAAAAATTTTAAACAATGAAAAGGACAGACATGAATAAAAGAAGTGTAGAATGCTTCTCGAGGTTTGGCTAAGAAAGGGAGATGAAACATAAATCAATAACTCAAGTGATGTTGAGATCAATTGAAGGGTTTTTTAAGTGTGGAGGAGAGCTGGGTATATTTGGAGGCAGAAAGAAAGGAGCCAGCAGACAGAAAGAAAATGCCAGTTAGTAAGAAAGAGTGATAGTGTGAACAATCTACTGGAAAAGACAAGGCAGGGTGGGGCTTAAGAGCACAAGAAAAAAGAAAAGTCTCTTTATCAGAGATTGGAGCAAAAATGATGATCCAATGATGAATGGAGCAAAAATGATTGGAGCAAAAATGGGATGAGGATAGTGTTGGAGTTTTTGAAGTATTGAATAATGGAGAAGAGGAAGAATAAAATAACATTTCATTTTCTTGGCAATGTAGGACATAAAGTCCTCTGCTAAGAGGGAAGTGATGGTGTGGATGGTTAAAGGAGGGAAAAAAAGTTTAGGACAGCCTTTGTGACGTGTCTAATAGTCAATGATTAAGGAGAGAATTTTCAGTGATCAACGAAAGTCAGGTGAAATTAAATAGCTTTTCTCTGGAATGGATCCATTCGACACAATTACAAATGGTGTTCCTTAACACAGTAGTAGAAGATGGTAGATTCTAGGGTTAATTCAGCATTGAAGTTTGACAAAGCACTGATTCAGGAGGAGAAAACAGCACGGACTAGACTGATCAATTATTGGATTAATATTGGGAAGAGAGTAAAGTTTTGGTGATGACTGGAAAAATTAGGGATAGGTGACTAAATGTCATAGGGATGAAGACTAGATTTAAGAAGTGTAGGACAGTAAGAAAGATTGAAGGACAGTAGGTTGTAGTCAGAAAAACTTCAGCCTTCTGGATAATGGAGTTCCAACTATTACTGGGGAGGATGAGATCAAGAGAATATCTTATGCATGAGGGAGAGAATGAAGGTGCAGATCATGGAGTTAAGGAGGTTGATAAATTGGGAGTCTAGATCCGCAGTGGGAAGATGAAGAAGAAAAGGAACTGTTGTATTTGTATATAATACATATATGATAATAAATAATATTTATAATATATAATAATAATAATAAATACATATATAAAATGTGTATTTGTCGCCATATGATTTAGGGAAATGGGGATCCAGAAAACAGTTCTGTAACTGGAAATCATAAGCAACTCTTGGCATTGATAATGGCTTTCTCATTGTCAAACACACCGCAATTTCCACCCTCCTAACATTTTGGCAGACCAAGGAGGTGGTTGGCAAACTCCAGGCGTATCATTTCAGGAGAGTTGGCAGGAGGGAAAGTAGGTGGCAGGGGATTAAGGAGAGGGTGGATGAAGAAGAAGTGGAGGTCATTGACCTTAAGAATGTTCTATGATGGAAGTGGAAAATATGAGATTTCTGGTTAAGGATTCTGTTCTTCCTCAGCAATTTTCTGAGTTCTAATTTTTTTTTCCCCGCTCTCCTTGTCCGCTTTCCTAACCATGTCTTCTACCCCAAAGCCCTGTCAACTGATTGGTTAGTCAGTATGGTCATTGGCAAGTTAGAGAGTCGTGTTTAGAAAGAAGTGACTAGGACAGGGCAGGATCTTGAGTTCATGACATGCCAGGAATTGAGGATGCTAAGACTACAAGAGACATCGGTTGCCATGCTGGTTGGCCTTCCAGTATTGAAGGGCTATAATCAGCAATAGTCTGGTCTTCCTGGTCTTGGGAGGCAAAAGAAAAATAATTGAAGGAAACTGCAAAGGGACAAATTTAAACTTGAGGTCAGGAAAAAATTTCTGGCAATTAGAGGTGTCCCAAAGTAGGTAGGGCTGGCATTTGGACGCAGTGGGATCCCACTCCCTGGAGGTCACACAAAGGCTGAGCCATATTCTCTATGGTCAAACAAAGGCTGAGTCAATACTCGTCCAGCATATAGTAGAAAGCAAAGATTAGACTTGTGAGAACTGGGGTCCCCTCCAGACCTAGTACTCTGTGATTCTGTGATGAATAAATTGGGCCTTTTGCATTATTAGTCATTGAATATTGTTTAGCAGGTGAGTAAGGGGGACTGTTTTAGCACAACAGATACCTGTGGAATATCCTTATAAACAAGGGAACTTTTGAGCAGTCCTCAGATCACACCCTATGGATGTGTTCGACACCACCTACACATAATCTGGCATTAACCATGGATATGAAATAAAAAAAAGAATGAAAATATTGGCAATGTCATTTTCAAGCTCCATGATCTAGAAGTCGAACTGTATTTATCAGCCACACCTTATGAACCTTAATGAGCTTTTGAAAAGGTTCCCAGAAAGAGATGGGGTATTCATCAGACCTTTCCATTGACTAGCTTTGGATGTTGAAGGAAAATGAGTTCCAGATGGACTGTGGCTTTCTAGACAGAATTCTCTACCCTCACTCCCACTTTCCCCTTAGTCTCAGTATTACTGCCATTTTGCTAAGCACTGTAATCAGTAATAAATACATGAGAAATGAGGCAACTAATTCATGATTCCTCAGTTGTGTATGTCTAAAGTAACTGTTTGTCACAGACCACCTGGTCTTCTCTTTTCTGGTCTCAGGGCTTTCTGTCTTACTTGGATTAACCTGTCCTAACCAGAGGGAGTTGGATCAGCATTCCTTAAAGGAAAGCAATTTGAGGGGTCTTGGTATATGGTGAATTGTTGATCTGAACTTTGTTTCTGCCAGACTATGGCCCAGTTTTTCTAGAAGTTTTTGGTAATGTCTGAGCTAGCTTTCTGGAGGTCCTCCGGGTGGGCCTTGGTTTCAGCAGGAGAGGCACCAGAAATAGAGTCTAAAGTCTTTATTCTCACAGTCTGTGTGGACAGACACAGTCTGATCTTAGTGGGGGAGTGCAGGAGGCAGGAGAGCCACCAAAAGGACGGTCAAAGATGGAAAGTCTCATTTCCAGTCCCCTCAGCCCTTAATTACATCATTACAGTATACTATGTATGTGTGAACTAGAGAACCATTACATCGCTCTGCTAAGTAGTACTAAGTATATGTGAACTAGAGAACCATCATCTCATCAATCACACTGAGTTAACACCTTGTTGTAAGTATCCTTGCCTCAAGTAGACTTCTCCAGAGTTCCGGCCCTCTACAGTTTTTGTCAAATAATGCACTTTTACCCCAGTAACTAAATTACTTGATTTGCTTCAGTATGTTGTATACCTAATGTGTTCCATTAATGGAACAGATTTTTTATTCAGCCCCAATTTTGATGATTATTGCTTTGTATCACGGACTAAGATGTTACTGCAAGAGCCCCTTCTTGCTCACATTTTCATTTCAAATGCATTTTTTCATTCTCTTGAGGTTCTTGACCTTCTGTTCCTCTAGATTGTCATCATTTTCCTAGTTGTTTAAAGTGACACTATTATAATTTGCTTGCAATAACACTGAAAAGATAATGTAGTCTAGGTAATAATGTCACTTTTACTATGGTTCCTCAGAAGAGTGAAATGTCTAAGGTTCACAGTAACTGAGTTTGATACCAGACACGAGTAAACTGCAGAAGTTTCCCACTCTAGTTGAGCAAGCACAGCAGAATGAGCTCTGGAGGTTCTTGATCATTTAGGACCCTTGTGTCATTAACCTAACCTACTGTATGGGGGAAAAGTTCCCGATCAATCTGATTATAAGAACCACGTCAAACAAAACAGGTTCTGAAGTGAGCCAGTGCCTCATGGAGTAGCCTTAATGCCACTTTGATACTTGAGAAGATATATTGGAAGATAGGTTAGATAAGACAAGGAGAAGAACTGAGGAAATAAGATTGGAACCTTCCAAAGTCAAGAAACGCGATTGGCAGGAACTTTCTCCAAAGTACATCCTCCACTTTGCAAAGACCAATCAAAATCCCCCCACGTTCCAGGGAATGTTATCTTCTTTTAAAATGACCATTTTCTTCACTCAGAGGTGCTTAAGCGATACCTTGCCAAAGGGCATCAAGCCTGGACCTGGAGTCAGTGACTACACTAAGATTCCAATCCAGCGTCAGCTGGCAGCTGGTTTTGTGCTTCTGAGTGAGCGGTTTCCACATCGCTAATCCTCAGGGTCTTTATCTGTAAAGTGAAGATGATACCAGCTACTATCTCACATGACTGGTATGGGAATCAAATGAGGCACCGCCACGTAAAGCATTTTGTAGAGCTTAAAGCCCCAGAGAGATATCACTTATCACCGTGATTCATAAAGTGAATATTGCTCAGTTAGAGTACCACTGGCACATCATTGGTGCTGACATAGCTGATGGGGGACGGCCACGTGATTTCAGTATGCAATGGCCATGTGATTTCAGGATATGTGATGGCCACATGATTTCAGTATGGGAGGAATTTTTTTTAATATTTCAGTGTGTAGGATGGCAGAACAAGAGTCTGCTCTACAATTTATTTGTCAAGTGGGTGTCTCTGAGCCCCTCTCCTGGAGAGCACGATTCTACTCTGAGACAGCTTGAATTGGGGGGATGCTCTTCCTGAAGAAACTTAAATTTGACTAACAGTGATCTGTCATTTGCTCCTCTGGCACCAAATAAAACAAGTCTCTTTCCAAAAAAAAGTTTTTTCAGATGTTTGGAAGCACTTATCATGAATCCCTGAATCTCTTCGCTAGGTTAAACATTCTGAGTTTTTCCATTTATCTTCATGTGTATGATTTCCAGATTCCTGCCACCCCTCCCCTGCTACTAGTATTTCCTCTCCCTCCCTTCGCCATTATTGTGCATTTTGGGGTATGTGCCTTTGGGGTTATGATGTAGCCATTCCTATGCCCCATGGAGCATGCTCAGATTTGCCATTCCTCATCCCAGATAATCATATGATAGTTTTTAGGGGCCCATCTTTCCTCTGGAGTGACTTAGGACCAAGGACATGCACTTTGAGATGGCAAAGAGCCTCCATCTTGGCTGCAGAGCTGATGACTCTGGATGTTCAAAAGAGATCAGTACTTTGCTACTCCTTTCTTCCCTGATTATTTCCATCTGTTTTCCAAATTAGTTAGGGGGAGGGATGATTGCCCCTATCTCCCACTCATCTTTCATGAGTCTGTGAAAGGATCCTTGCATAAGCAAGTTTCTGCCTGTACTCCTCAACTACCTTTAATTGTTGTATGCTTCTTTCCTGATTCTCAGTGAAAATCTACCTTGAGATGGACATGACCACGGTTGGAAGTAATTTGTATGAGTTCAAAAGATTAGGAAACCTTGGTTCCCTTAGGATTGGAGCTCTCTGATGGCAAGAGAAATGTCTGCCTTATAGGAGCTGACCATCAACAAGATTTTAACTGCCCTAACCAGGCCATCCTACGAGCAGGGTTGTAAGGACATTGTCAAGTTGAGGTGAAATGTAAAGTTTCTGATTAGCAGTCTCAAAACTGTTTCATGTGTCGACAAGATTAAATATTAACTTCCAACAGATCACAACCATATATAAAAGTTAAATAACTAAATTATAATTTGTGGAATCTTGTTAATGTGCACCGTGAATATTATCTATCATTTTATGTCTGTATAATAATGAATTATCTTGCTTATATTTTGTATTAAATACTTTTTACTTGCTACTTTGGGGTGACATGTAGGACTCACAGTCAAACTTACTATAATTTAAATTGTTTCTGGGGAGCCTGGAAAAGGGACTTAAGTCAATGAATGAAAAAAGGGAACATACCTGCCTTTCTCCCCTCCCTCCATACATTCATCCAGTTTAAACCAAGTCCAAACTGCATACCTGGCTAAAGAATATGAAGTGATGTAGTATCTCAGTTCTTGTGGGTCCAGCCTCAAATTTCTATACACATATTTTGTCTGCCTTGAAAGATTCTTGGGGCAGCTTGGTGGCGCAGTAGATAGAGCACCAGCCTTGAATTCAGGAGGACCTGAGTTCAAATCTGGTCTCAGACACTTAACATTTCTTAGCTGTGTGACCCTGGGCAAGTCACTTAACCCCAGCCTCAGGAAAAAAAGAAAAGAAAGCAAGAAAGCAAGAAAGAAAGCAAGAAAGAAAGCAAGAAAGCAAGAAAGAAAAAGAGAGAGAGAAAGAGAGAAAGAGAGAAAGAAAGAAAGAATATAAGATTCTTGAGGATGGAGATTGTTTCACTGAAATCTTTGTATCCCCATTGTCTGGCACAGTATCTGGACCTTAATAAATGCCAACTGACTGATTGATGGATTGAAGGCGGATCCTTCGCCAGTTTGTCTTACTCTGAACAAATCCCAATCTGTTTATAAACCAATTCCTATTTCCCCTAACCATTCACAATGGAATTATAATCATTTCTCCCCTTTCCAGTCATTCTTTTGGCAGGGAGACGCGGAGAAGGAATTCCCATACAAGCATCCACACCAACGGCTCTCTTCACCTCAGCCTGCCAGTGCCCACATCTTCTCTCACTAAAGAGATCAGATGCCTTAGAGGAATTTCTTCAAGATATAAAATCCACAGATGTTATGGTAATTCTCCACCGGAAGTCAACTCCCAAAAGATGGTGACCGGCCTCTGAGTCTGTTTCTCTGGACGAGTCATAGCAAATATATTCCATAATGAAAACTAATCTCTGGACATAAATAACCACTTTTGAATGGTTCTTTCCCAGAAATCATCTCACACTGCATTCGCAGACTGTTTAGGATTTTCTGTTTATTGGTTTCCAAGGTGTTAAACATGGAGGAAGATCTTTATGATCCTTTTCATTAATCATAACTGAACTACACTTTACAGGGACAGATGCTACGGAAACCTTGCTCCATTGAGCTGCGACTAGTGCCTCTAGAGGCAACATTGCTAAATGGATAGAAAGAAGAAGCCAGAGTTTGAATCCCACCTCTGACACATGCTGGTTGTGTAAGTTTCAGCAAGCCGCAATTCATGCATTTTCTCAATATTCCAGCCAACTCTGCAGTTAGGAGTTAGAGAGGATGCTAACCTGCCTTTATAAAGAGAGTTTCTCCATCTGGAAGTTCCACCAATCCAATTCACGTGCAAGTCAAGAAATCACCTCCCTGGGGCAGCTAGGGGGCACAGTGGATAGAGCACCAGCCTTGAATTCAGGAGGACCTGAGTTCAAATCTGGTCTCAGACACTTAACACTTCCTCGCTGTGTGACCCTGGGCAAGTCACTTAACCCCAGCCTCAGGAAAAAAAAAAAAAAAAAGACATCACCTCCCTAATGTCATGGTCCTCTTCAAGAATGAAGGACAACCAACAACCCCCAGTAGTAAAGTCACAAATCAAACTGTTTAACGAATCCCCTTAGCAAAGACTTTTCTATAGAATCACATAAGTCAGGACAGGTTTAGGGAACCTCCCAAAAAAGGGGGGTGTGAGTTCACTAAAGAATTAGATTAATTAGAATTAAATAAAAAAATAAACATTGTAATTCCAATGACCAATCTTGACTTCAGAAAAAAAGATAAGAAAATGTATTTCCTTCCCTTCTGTGGAAAGGTGGGGAGCTATAAGTGTGTAACACTGTCAGACTCCGTTGTTTAGACATGTTGTTTAATTCATCTGAACTTTTTTTAGTCCGCCTTTCTTATTGTTTGTTATAAGGAATGACTCTACACAGGAGAGAGGGAAGGGACATACAGAATGGAAGGGAAAGTGATGGAAATACAAAGACGGTAATAAACTTTTAACATGGGCTCTTTTTCCCTAAAGGATTGCTCCATCTAATGGTATTTGAGGCTTCTTCTAATGTTATATGTAAATACAAGCCGTCCTCTATCCATTCATTTCTTCTGAAAATGACGAAAGTCATCAGGATTCTAAACGTGTCTCAGACAAGAATGGGAGAAAACGGTCATTAAATTTCATAGGATATTGCTGGATGACTCAGCTTTGTGTTTAGACTTTGGCATTTAGTGTATTTGAAAAAAGGTGGTGTTTTTTTTTCCTTTTGTATACAGAATAACCCATCACATCAATAGCCCTGGAAAACATTAGGCTAAAAAGCCTGGGAACTCAGAATGTTGAATTTCTTTCAAAACTTCATATGACAAAATCTCCAAAGTTCTTTTTTTATTTTACAAAATAAGAAAAGAAAAAAAATTACCATGTACCCAGCAGACCATAATTTCCATTTCAAGAAAACCTGTATAATAAATACGACACATTGTTTTTAAAACTACTGAGCTTTGTCCTCTGCTGGGCACTTTTTCTTTAGTTTCCCCTCACCCAAGGAGACCACAGTTCAACATGGATATATAAAATATATGCATAGAGAAAGAAAGCATACATAGGTATCTATAAACAGAAATATAGAAAGATATACGTACTCATGTGAGTACATATATCTTGCTATATTTCTGTTTATATCCACCTTCAGAGAAACAGGTAATAGGAAGAAATAAGTCTAATACAGACTTATATACATCTATGTAAGTCTGTATTAGACTTATTTCCTCCTATTACCTGTTTCTCTGAAGGTGGATAGCAACTTCTTTTATAAGTTCAAGTCTTTCCATGTTTTTCTAAATCAATCGGCTCATCATTTCCTGTTAGGATTACTAGGTGAGAACTCAGGTTGTCTGGACAGTGACAAGGTGAGAATTCAGGATGACTTGATAGAAGGAGCAAGCTCATTGGCTGAAGTGGTTCTTCCCAGAAGCCCTTGCATTATCCCACGCCCATTCTCTGGGAGGATAAAAGAGAGGACATCCAGAGATAGAAGAAGTCTCTGCATTACATCAGCCCTGACGGGGCTCTCTGCAATTTCCTACACCCCAGCAAATGCCCAGGGACTTCCATCAGAAGGAGATAGAGGCTGTTTGTTAAGGCAGAGTAAAGGGAAAAACAGACAAGAGGCACTCTGATACCTGGGCATTTTAGAAGAGAAGAAGGAAGGAAACAAACATTTATTAAGCGCCTATGTTATGCCAGGCACTATGCTAAGTATTTTATACACATTATCTCGACCCTGAAAGGCAGATGCTGTTATTATCCCCATTTTGCAAATGAGATAATTAAGACCAACAGGGTAAAATGATCTGCACAGGGTCACATAGCTAGTAAGAAAGAATTTGAACTTGGAGCTTCCCAACACCCGTCCCAGTGCTTTGTGCATCGTGACACTTCCTAAATGCCTAGAAAATGTGTCCTCGGATCTAAAACCCAACAAAAGTACCAGGCTTGGGTGTTGGGTCACTTAGGGATGAGATAGCACCATCATTCTGTTAACCTGAGCAGCAAACAAGCTGATGGTGATAGTAAGAAACCATTCCCTATTTTCCCTCCCCGTTGCATGAGCTTTGGTTTTACTGTCTCTTTTCTGTAAGAAATTAAAATGCCTTTTGAAGTTAATTTCTCTTGTTTGAGATCACAACTCAGGGTCAGAAGAGGAAAAGGCTGGAATGAGCAAATAGGCCTTCAAAGGTTCAGTTTCATGCTCCGGAGCTCCCCGGTCACCTCGTCTCCATCCCAGATGGTTCCCAGCTTGGTCTCACTCAGGCTCTGACGTGTACATGGGAGAAGCAGATTCTAACGTTCTCAAGGAAGGGAGAGGCCTTTATCTGGGAGAAGGGCGTAATCAATAATATCGGAGCACAAGCAGCGGAGCATCGTTTTCAGTAATGGCTCATTTAGCCATTCAGGGAATGCCAGCAAAACTCACACATAATGAATCCAAGCAACCAGAACAATCGTGCCCTTAGTACCTCAAAGTCTCATTACAGTTCTTTTGAACACACACTGCCCCGAAGGAGTCCAGTAGAGGGCCACAGGTAGTGGGGGGATTCTGGGTAAGGTATAAGACCCTTCATCCCAGAATTCCCCCACTATCTGTGGCCCTCTACAGAGTCTAATGTCTTAAGCTTTTCCTGACGTCTTCAACCATAGTTTTCACAGTTATTTTTCTGTCCTCTTATAATCAGATTCAGTTAACAATTTCAGAATAACATTTAAACTCTCAGTCACCTCAAAGACTTCTCGAAAAATGGCAGCTGGACGGCCAATATTCCATTGGTTTTTAAAGCTACAATGAAATTTTTGCAAGATCCTCATGAGACTGAATAATCAATCCCATGAATTGGTGACACTTTTACATTATTTAAAGTTATTCTTTTATAAAAGACGGTCTTCCTTTCCAGTCCAGGGGAAATATGCAGAGGAACTGGATTCATTATTCACAATAATTGAACCTCCTCTGTATAGTCTCTGTAGGAGAAGGTATTGAAGTTCAGTCACTGCAGATGGACAGGTCAGTGCCCTAAGTTGTCAGGAAATGGAGATTCAGTAAGCATTGAGTGACCTCCTATATGCAATATAGGCTCAGGTGAAAACAAAGACAAAAAATAAATCACTCTTTCCCTCATGGAGCTTATATTCTACAGAGAGAAAATAACATGGATGCAAGTAAATAAATACAAGATATCTTGGCACTAAACACAAACTAATTTAGGGCTCAGAGCCTAGGAAAAGAAAGCGTTTAGTTCTGGAGATAATCTTGGAAAAAAGGTCAATGGCTCTGAGAGACAGAGATGAAAAAAGGAGAATAGAAGGGTTAGGGTTAGAATTAGGGAACCACCTGGGTAAAGTCCTAGAGTTAGGGGAGGATTCCAGGAATTCAATATGGCCCCTGGAAGTTTCTCGTTCTCTCTTCTTTTATTTTTCATCTCTCTTTCCTGATTTTCCAACTTTGAAACCAGAAATAACGAATACTGACATTTCTATTCCATCGTAAGGGAGACTTTCTGTCCAATGGCTCATTTATGAAGGTTTGCAGAGTATTTTAAGTAGATTATCTCATCAGAGCCATACAATCACCTTCAGAAGTAGCCGCTGCAGGGATTTCCATTCCTCTTTTTGTTATAGATTATTTTCCCCATTTTCCAGATGGGAAGCCTAAGACTTGGAAAACTGCAATGACTTTTCCATTATGGCACAGCTTCACAGACCAGAGCAGGTGACGATCCCTGTCCTCTGACTGTTAAATTGTTTTTTTTGTCACTGTGACCCAGGGTTTTCCCAGGAGATGCTAGCTCTAAGCCTTCTCCTTTGTCCCAGATTGTTCCAATATGGAGACAGCCCAGCCAAGGCCCTACACATGGCTCCCACTTTTTTGGCCTTGCACTTAGAGGTGATCAAGGGAATGATTATGGAGGTGAGTAGAGTCACTTGGTAAGAAGCTTTCCCTCCCCAAAGCTCAGTGAACATTCCTCACCTACAAGATCAGAGCCAAGTATAATCATGGCCCTAGACGACTCTTTATAAGTCTTTCCATTCCTCAGGATTGCCAACACCCCAGTCGTGCCAGCTCACACAGACCAATTAGCCTCCTGAGCCTCACATCTGGCTCTCTCCCATCTTGAGATAATTTAGCTGCTAAATTAAATACTTCAGACAATTTCTTTTGTTCTCCACCCAATTCTCTTTTTTGTCTCAAAAATCACACTGGGGCCATGCTCTGGTTCCTGTTTGGGGGAACGAGATAGGAAAAAACTGGATTTTGCTTAGATGTCCCTTTTGATTATTTTAGCAGGAGGTCCATGTTGAGATCACTGTCTTATTGATAAGAAAAATCTCCATAAGTGTCTGGAGCTCGGGGGAGCAGGGAATACCCCCTGCCTAAGCTGGGTCAGGCTGATTGAGAAGCCCAGCATAGCAGACTGGAAGACATGCTGGACATGATACCAGAAGACTCAGATGAAGATCCTGCCTCCAATACTCACTGTGAGACTGTAGGCAAACCATTCATCCTTTTAGATTCCAGCTTCTTCCTCAGTCAAATGGAGAAAGGCATTGATGCCAGTTGGGTTTGCCATCCTGATTCAAAGCCCCACTCCGGCCCTGAACTGTGTGCTCCTTATCCACCTTTTAGAGCCTCCGTTTCCTAATCTGTAAATCGAGGATGCTGACATCTGCAGTAACTCCTTCTAACCATTTCTGCCTCGTGGTGCTCTTGTTTCTGATGTTTCCCTTCCCTTGGGACCTTGGACCCTGGCCCTGGCTGGTGAGTTCCTACCTAATCTCACCTGGAATCAGGCCTGGATATCACTCCCTAGACATTCCACCCACTGCTTCATCCCTTCCCCCTTCCTAATTGCGCTGTGCCTTGTCTTCCCCTAGTAGAGTGTAAGGTTCTTGGGAGCAGAAACTGTCCCTCTTTTCATTTGTATTTCTATCCCCAGCAGAAGGCACAATGTCCACACATCTTAGGCTCTCAAAAAATCCTCAACAACAAAGGATCGGGTTCTAGAAGTCTAGTTCTTCCTCAGGAAGGAATGGAGAAAGGGGGTTCCCTTTAGCCCCCCTTAGGCAGGCAGGGTGCTAGACTTTAAATAAAAACCCTATTAACAGTTTTCACGCAAATGCTCCACGCCGGACAAGCTTCCCCACAAATCGAGCTCAGCCACGAAGGATCAGATGGAAAGCTACGAGATGAAGCAAGATGGTTATCCCAGCTCAGATCTCTTCTGGGAGGAACTCTGCGTCCTTCAAAACAGCATGGGTCCATGACTGGGTCCAAAACAGGCCTTCCAGGCAAACATGGCTACTCACTTCTTGACTTTCCTGGACTGGTAGTCAGGGAATGATGGGAAAACAACAGCTGACCATATCCAGGACGCTGCATGGATAATTGGTTTGCCTACCCCATACTTCCTCACTCTCTTGTCCCCCTGGCTGCACTGCAGCAAAATTCATCTTCTCTCTATGAAAATGAATGGGGCAGGGAGATGACCCAATGACCATAGTGCCAGCTCTGAAGTTGGAAAGAACTGAGTTCAAATCTGGTCTGGATTCTGGATAAGTCATTTCACCCTGTTTGCCTCAGTTTCCTCACCTGTAAAATAAGCAGGAGGAGGGAACGGCAAACCCCTTCATTATCTTTGCTAAGAAAACCCAAAATAAAGTCACAAAGAGTAAGACACAACTGAAATATTTGAACAACAACAATATAAAAATGGATCCAATTGTTCTTTCTTCTAGCCATTCCCAGTCCACAGAACTCTGCACCAGAGAGAACCAGAGTGAGGCACAAACCAAGGCTCACCCCCAACTCTGTCCAGCGAAACTAAACCTTGAAGGAAATATGAGGTGCTGCTCCAGGAAACATGAAAACACGTGAGCATTCACTGTCAGACTTAGAATTCTGTGGCTCCAGCTCTTGAAGGGAAGCCCCTTCCCCAAAGCGAGGATTCTTCAGGTTTCTGCTGCCCCAGCCCTTTGCTCTGAGGAAGCGCTTCCTCATTTGATCCTGCTAGGCAGCTCCGGGCCTAGGAGCCAACAATGACCGCACCCAGTGGCTGCTGTATTTGCCAAAACAAGTGTTCTTTCTTTTTCTTCAGTCCTTCTTCCTTTCTTCATTCCTTTGTTTCTCGTTCCTTTCTCTCTTTTCACATTTTCTCCCTCCCTCCTCTTTTTCAATTTTACTTCTCTATCTGGCTCTGTTTCTCTCTTACTGTTGTGTGTGTGTCTGTCTCTGTGACTCTATGTTCTGTGTTTGTCTTCTCTGCCACTTTCTGTCTCTCTATCTCTCTGTCTTTTTCTCTCTGTCTCTCTCTGTCTCTGTCTCTGTCTCTGTCTCTCTCTCTCTCTCTCTCTCTCTCTCTCTCTCTCTCTCTCTCTCTCCATATCTCTGTCTCTCTGTCTCTCTGTCTCTCTCTCTCTCTGTCTCTCTCTCTCTCTCTCTCTCTCTCTCTCTCTCTCTCTCTCTCTCCATATCTCTCTCTCCATATCTCTGTCTCTCTGTCTCTCTGTCTCTCTCTCTGTCTCTGTCTCTCTCTCTCTCTCTCTCTCTCTGTCTCTCTCTCTCTCTCTCTCTCTCTCTCTCTCTCTCTCTCTCTCTCTCTCTCTCTCCTCTGTGTGTGTCTTTTCCTTCTTCCCTTCCTCCTTTTGAGATTTATTTTGATGCACTGGATGGCTTTACTCTTTTTTCTTATAAAATTCCTAGGCACCTTGGGAGGTTATAGAGTTTTGGCTCCTTGTTCTTACATTCTTACATTCCCATACATTTTTAAATTTTCAATGAAAATTATTTAATATTTTTCCTCCCAAACTCCCCTTATGCAGAAAAAAAAGAATGGAAAAGAAAACTCTTAAAACAAATATGTGCAATTAAGCCAAAGAAGTGTTTTATGACTTAACAGGAAATCCATTTGGGATAAATTCCCCAGAAGGCTCATCCAATGATTAGACACCAACTATGATTTTATAGTCTGCTAAATTTCAGTTTGGTGAGTGATAGCACTTATTGTGGGGGAGGACAGATAACAGTAGGGCAGTGTGATCATGAAACAGAAATCGAACAGAATTCTTCCAAGTATTTATTATGCAATCAGGATGAGTTACAGAGAAACAGATCTAGGATTAATGTAAGGGAATGCACATCATCCAATGTGGAACACAACCCCACATGTAAGTTCTAGTCCACCCATGACTCAAGACCAAAGCTTCTTAAACTGTGGGTTGTGACTCCATATGGAGTTGTGTAACCCCATATAGGAGTGGCAAAATTATGAATTATTATCAGGAAATGACCAGCAAATAAGTATATACCTATTTTATATACTTATATACCTGGAATCACATAAAACTTTCTTGGATGAAAAGAGATCATGAGTGGAAAAAATTCAAGAAGCCCTGCTCTAATCATTATACATGGCAACAACAAGACTATATGACGATCAGTTCTGATGGACGTGGCTCTCTTCAACAATGAGATGATTCAAACCAGTTCCAATTGTTTAGTGATGAAGAGAGCCATCTGCACCCAGAGAAAGGACTATGGGTACTGAATGTGGAACACAACATAGCATTCTCACTCTCTTTTTTCTCTCTCTCTCTTTTTTCTTTTTTTTTTTTTCCTGAGGCTGGGGTTAAGTGACTTGCCCAGGGTCACACAGCTAGGAAGTGTTAAGTGTCTGAGACCAGATTTGAACTCTGGTCCTCCTGAATTCAAGGCTGGTGCTCTATCCACTGCGCCACCTAGCTGCCCTCCATTCTCACTCTCTCTGTTGTTGTTTGCTGGCATTTTGTTCTTGATCTGATTTTTCTTGTGCAGCAAAATAACTGTATAAATATGTGTATATATATATTGGATTTAAGATATATTTTAACATATTTAATATGTATTGGACTGCCTGCCATCTAGGGGAGGGAGGGGAAAATTTGGAACAGAAGGTTTTGCAAGAGTCAATGTTGAAAAATTACCCAGACATATGTTTTGTAAATAAAAAGCTTTAATAAAAAAAAGAAGCCCTTCTCTAGACTATATTCTCTTAGACATACAAATAAACTGCTGTCCTAGTTCTGATCATTGTGTACTAGTACCATTGACTGACCTCCTGATTTGTTTACTTATCACTGAGAGTCTGCTACATATCACAGACTCAACAATAGCATTCCAAACATGACTTTCTACCTAGTATTACATTTCTGTTGGGAATAGAATCCTGTTTTACTCTCTTCCCTTGCCCTACAAACTAGAGCCATGGCTAGTCCAATCTATATCAAGATTGATAGGGTATATCAAGATATACCCTAAAATAGACTAACGGTTTGCACATGGTAGGTCTTTAATAAATATTTTAGTACATGAATAATAATGATAAATAATATATTTATTAATAATATAATATATAAATATAATTATAATAATATAATATATTAATAAATAAATAGCCCAAACCTGCTCTGAAGTGCCCTAACTCTACTTGTCCAACCTTTTCCTTCCCATATCCTAAGGCCAAGAACCCAAATGAGAGGAGACATTACTTTCTCAAGGTCACATGGTACTAAGGACATAACACAGGCTCTTTGCCTCAAAATCTCTCCAACTCTTTCTTTTTTTTTAATTTTTATTTTATTTTATAATTATAACTTTTTTTGACATTACATATGCATGGGTAATTTTTTACAACATTATCCTTTGCACTTACTTCTATTTCTCCAACTCTTTCTTAATTTCAAAGTTGCCATCTTCAACAGAACAAAGGTTAAAGTGTCACCTGTGCTCTTAAACTACTGAGTTTCCTACCCACAATCCCAATGCTCTTAGAGCTCCATCTCAGATGTCATGTCTTCTCAGATGAGTTTGATGGATGTTGGATAATTCAGAATCAGAAGATCTTGAAACTGGAAAGCACTTCAGAGACCATCTTGGCCAATGCAAACATCATGTGTAATGCTTTACAATATTCACCACATACCATCCTACAGACTTTGCTTAAAGGCCAAGGCAACCCATTTCTCCTTTGGATAAGTCTAATTATGACAAATTTTTTCCTTACATCAAGTCTGAATCAGCTCCGCCCTACCCATTGCTCCCACTTCTGCCTTCTGGTCAGGCAGAATAAATCTACACCCTCTTCCATGCAGCAGGCCATTAAATCCTTAGAAAAACATTTAAATACTTATCTTGTCATCCCTAAGCTTTCTCCTGTCCAGTATAAACACCCCTCATTCCTCTAATAAATCCTCAGAGGACAAGGCAATTAATCATTTCATCCTAGCTACTTTCCACTTTGTCACCATCCTTCCTAAAAACTGGAAGAGCCAGAGTTGTGGTCTCCATTACTTTTGGATTACATTGCATATCCAAGGGTAGACTGGTGAAGTTTAACACAAAAGAGTAAAAAGTCCAATATTATTTCTATTCCTGAAAGATAAACCATCAATAAACCTAATTTAACCTTTGTCATAAAGGTTTCGATTATTTGGTGGCAGTCAATAGCATCTACTATGTATGTGCTAGGCACTGTGTTATGTGCTGGGGATACAAAAAATTTTAGAATGTTGCCCAAAAGATCCTTGATTATTCAACAGAAGAACTACCCTAGTACTAAAACATTATTATCAATATAATAGCTAACATTTAGCTATTACACTATATTAGCAATTTATATATTTGTAATATATTTATATTATATTGTGCTCTGTTATATTGTGTTGTTAACTATGCTATGTTATGTCCTATCAGATTATTAAATTAGTAAATAGCTATATAGCAGTTAGCTATAATGTGCAGGTGAACAGAGCACAAGGCCTGGAATTAGCAAGTCCTGATTTCAAATCTCACCTCGGACACTTAGTAACAGTGTGACACTGGGCAATTCCCTTAACCTCTATTTGTTTTGGTTTTCTCAGCTGCAAAATGGGAATAATAACACAAATATCCTGGTTATTGTGATAATCACATGAGATAATAATGGTGAAACGATTGGCCCAATGCCTGGCACATTGGAAGCACTATATAACTGTAAGCTGCGGTTATCATTATTTGTATCGGGTTTTAAGGTTTAGAAATTTCTTGAAAGTATTATTTTGTTTTATTCTCATAACAATCCTGAAATATAGCTCTCATAATTATCCCCATTTTTAGCATAAGACAAACTGAGGCAGACAGAGGTTCAATTAATTAATCAGGATTACATAGAAGTGAGTGTCAAAAGCCATATCTGTATGCAGGCCATCCCAACTCCAGGTCTGGGATTCTATCTACTGTACCACTTGCTCCACAAGGAGAAAAAATAAGATCAAAGATCAATGAACGCTGAAATCTCAAAACCTCAAAAATATATGGAATGCAAAGCTTTCAGAATCCTAAGCCCCAGCAGAAAAAGTCAAAACCAGATGGAAGCAGAGAAAAGTATCTATTATCCCTGTCATCCTGTCTGCTATTGGATGGGTTCCAAAGATGCTTTCAGTGAGACCCAGAAGCTGAGCCAGCGTCCCAAAATTTTCATTCACTTACAAACAGCAATCATTTTATCCAGCTTCTTCATGGTGTAATGGACGTAAATGGACATCAAGGAATAATAGGAGAATATTGACATGCTCCAGGACCATAAAACAGAAAGAGATAATAGATACAACAGTTGAAAATATCAGTGATCAATAACAATGAGAAGGTAGTACAACTATCTCCAAGTCCTAATCTTTTCGTACAGCAAAACAACTGTTTGGACAAGTATACATATATTGTACTTAATTTATACCTTAACATATGTAACATGTATTGGTCAACCTGCCATCTGGGGGGGGGGGAGGAAGGAGGGGAAAAATTGGAACAAAAGGTTTGGCAATTGTCAATGCTGTAAAATTACCCAGGCAAATATCTGGTAAATAAAAACTAGAATTAAATTTTTTAAAAAAGGTAGTACAGTGCATTGAAGAAAACATGCAACACCCAATTCCTAGGAGAATCAGGAAGGACCTGTGTGATCTTAGACAAATCATTTATCTTCTCAGTTATAAATAAGATCATTTCCCTACTTATAAATGAGGAGAAATAGCTGATGAATTCAATCTTTCCAGTTCTAAAATTTTGGAATTCTGGAAATGGCTTTTTACCAGTCCTTATTCTCCTTGACCTCTCTCTCTGCGAAGCTTATATATCACTTTCCCCTCTTTGATTAGGGGACATCCCTCTATCCTGGTTCTCCTTTTCCCTCTCTGACCATTCCTTCTCAGCTTCTTTTGCTGGATCCTCCTCCAGATCCCACCCTCTGACCTAGGTATCCCTCAGAGCTCTGTCCGGCATTCTCTTTCCCCTTTATATTACTTCACTTGGTAATTTCATCAATCCCCATGGATTTATTTACCATCTTTAGGCTGATGATTCTCAAATCTACTTATCCTGTCTTAACTTGAGCTGAGGTTGCTGAAAACTGAAAAGAAGTGGGGTTTTAGGCTGGACACTGGGAAACAGACAGCGTGAGCCACTGCATAGTCTCCTCCCTCCCCTCACACCAGGCAAAGAGCTGGATTTAGATTCTTTCTCACTCTCTGTGAGGTCTGAGCCCAGTCCCTTATTTTCTCTGGTGCTTACTTTTATCTATAAAAATAGAGGAGATGGAACTAAAGGTTAATCTCACTGACCTCTGGGGTACTTTCCAGTTTTAGATCTGCAATCCATGAAAAATGCATCCTGACAAGTACTGCCCAGAGGGAAGATGGAATGACTCTAGAGATGTGGGCTCCGGTTTCCTGCAGCTCTTCAAGTAAAGATTGAATGATTATTCTATAATAATGACAGCAGTAGTAATAGTAACAGTAGCAACAGCAACAGCTAGCATTTATATAGTACCTATTGAGTGTCAGCACCATGCTAAAAACATTTCGATATAATCTCATTTGATTCACACAACAACCCTGGGAGTAAGGGATTGTTATTATCCCCATTATACAGAGAAGGAAACTGAGGCAAACAAAATTGAATAACTTGCCTGGAATCACATAACTAGTAGTAGTAGTGATGGTGGTGGTGGTGGTGGTGATAGTAGTAGTAGTAGTAGTAAGAGGAGGAGGAGGAGGAGGAGGAGGAGGAGGAGGAGGAGGAGGAGGAGGAGGAGGAGGAGGAGGAGGAGGAGGAGTACTGTTTGCCTCATTTCTACCAACACTTCTAATCTTAATCTATCTTAATGATTTACACTTATCTAATTTGAGCCTCACAATGACTGGGGGCAAGTACTGCAGGTGTTACTATCCCTCTTCTATAGATGAGAAAAAGGACACTTACAGGGTGATAATGTAATCACACAATTACTGAGCCTCAGAGGTAAGTTTTGAACCCAGTTCTTCCTCACACCAGGTTCAAAGCTCAAGCACTTTGCCAAGGTGTCTTTTGCTATATGTTGTGGCTCTTGCTCAGCTATGATTGGGTTAGACCAGGTGGTCCTTTCCAAAGAGGCCCCTTCTGGAATTCAGTCAGTTTGTGGAAGCAATAAAACAGCTCTACCAGAACCTATAACTGCAAAAATAATTCTTAGTTTCACAGTAGTTCAATCTCTCTCTCTCCCCATCTTTCTCATTTATTGGAAACATCTGATCTTAATCACAATTACATTTCTTTCTTCTCTAATTTGTGTCCTCAGATTGAATTTTTCTTTTCAGCCAAAAGGAAATAGTGTATCCTTTGGCCTCAGTCTGTAATTTACACATCTCATCTATAGTCTTTGTCTCTTGGAATTCAGTTTTTCTGTTTCAAAAAGCCTTGCCAGCTGTGTTTATTCATTAGCTTTCTTGGGAAGCAGCCTTAAAAGATATGAGAACAGCCAGACAGACCTGTTTCTTACCAAATAACATTTTAAAAGTTATTTTCCTAAGGGAAAAAACAGAACATAATCATTTTATTTCTGCATTACCTCATAAAATTTGAAGAGACAGAATATGGTAAAGAGCTTGAGTCTTGGAAATTAGCTCATTCCTAGTCCTCATTTTGTCCAACCCAATCCAAAGACGGTCCATAAAGTCTGTACAACACAGGGAGGGAGCATGATTAACTTGGCTTGAATATCGCCATCCATTAAGGGGGAAAATTTTCAGAGCATGTCCACGTCAGGCCTTCACCCATTCCAAGGTCATGTTCAGGATTTTCAGGCTTTGTTGCCAAAATAACACAAACACAACTTCAAAGTTCCTCTACTCTTATAATTTATTAATCCTGGATAAGTTATTTCCACTCTTTTTGGCCTATTGGATATAGTAATAAGTCCATTGTTCAGACCATCTTGTTCCCAATGGACCTGACTTATCAAAATAATAATAAAAACTAGCATTTATATAGCACCTACTACCTGTCAGGCACTCCGCTAACTATTTTTGATCCTCACAACAATCCTGGGAGGTAGATGCTATTATTATTCTCACTCTACAGAGAAAGATACTGATGCACACACATGTTAAATGACTTGTCCAAGCCCACAAGGTAGCAAGTGGCAGAAATGAAACTTAAATCCAAATTTTCTGACTCTAACTCTAATGTTCTTTGTGATCCTTAATTTCCTCATCCAGAAAATGGAGGCAGTGATCCGTATCTACTTCCATCACATGAAATCCATCAGCATCAAATTCAGAAATTTGGAAATCATCATGAGCAACATGAAAGTGATTGTTATTGATATAGCCACCATTTTCTGGTGGATGCTTCCCCCTCCCTCTTTCTAAGCCACCCCTCTCTCAAATAGTGGAAGTAGTGGCAGGGCTAATTGTATACTAATTACCAGATTTACTGTACTACTTCATTTACAACTGGCTTGCAGAAGATTCCAGATGAAAGTTTGAATATATTCACTCATTTTCCACACTTTGATGTTTGCTGCTGACTGAGGAAAAGCATGAGCTCAAGCATCTCTGTTCCCCAGCCTGCTGGCAGAGCCCGGATAGTTGTGGTATTGACCACAAGAGAGTATAGAGAGACTCAAACCCCTACATGGCAACTCTTGGACAGGGTGACTAAAGCCTCAGACTCTGGAGTCTGAGCTCCAGAAAGAATTGTTGATGTGAACTGCTATGCCAATAAACAGGGGACACTGTCTCAAGATGTCAAAGGGAAGACATGAAATCAGCTTACAGGATAAAGCTTCCAACTAAGTGATCTGATATCATCGTGCCTCTCTGTCCTTTCCAGAAACATTTGGGGGAACATCTGAAGGACAGATCTTGGGGAGCTTTGGGGATCTGGAATTAAGTTAAGTATATCCTCTTTATTCCCCAGTTACATAAAAATTACAAAACCATAGAGTTTGGCCATAAGAGACTGAAAGATGCTCTCTGTAGTCAATGTGCCCAGAGTCACATTTTCAAAAGAACTTGATAAGCCAAGTCTCTGTGACCATCGACCATAATGGATCTTGGGTCGCTGATCAAAAATCGGTCAAGTTATCTTTTTGGTAAATAGTGTGCTACTTCAGCCACAAGATAGATATTGATGATTCCTTTGGGAGGGAGTTATATACAAGATCCCTTCCTATCCCAGACACTGCCTCCATCCAGCACTCAAGTCTGTTCCCCAGGAATTAAGAATCCATATCCCTTTTATTGGACCAGGATGTGTCTTCAAAATAGGAAAAAAGGAAAACAAACCCTATGGCCGGTCTGTTGATCCATTTCTATGGATTATGCACAAAGAGATGGCTCTTTATAAGAAAGCTTACCTTCTGAACCAACATAGATGTCATCAGTGATCAGATAAGAGGAAAACCCCTTAAAGAGAGTAGTCACAGACATATTGCAAGGTTTTTCAGGAAATGATTCTTCAAGGATATGCCCCCCCCAAATTAGAGAATCATTGTGTTGTTTGTGGCAAAATGTTAACTTTTACTTTACCTTAGACTTTATAGTAAATGACTATAGGAATCTAGTATAAAATCAAGTCAAAAACCCAAGCTTCCAGAACAAAAACTCATTATTTGACAAAAAACTTCTGAGAAAACTGCAGAAACTGGGTGTAAACCAAAATCTCACACCCTATACCAAGATGATGTCAAAATGCATACATATAGACTACCTACCATCTAGGGGAGGAGGGAGTGGGGGAAGGAGGGAAAAATTTGGAATAGAAAGTTTTGCATGAATCAATGCTGAAAAATTACCCATGCATATGTTTTGTAAATAAAAAGCTATAATAAAATTTTTAAATGGATGCATAATTTATAGATAATAGCACAAACAAATTAAGAGAGCATGGAATAGTTTATCTGTCAGATATGTAGGTAAGGGAAGAATTTAGGACCAAAGAAGATATAGAGAGCATTACAAAATGTAAAATAAATCATTTTGATTATATAAAATTAAAAAGTTTTTGTAAAACAAAGCCAATGTAACCAAAATTATAAGGAAAGCAGAAAATTGGGGTGAGGGGGATTTTGTAACAAATATCTTTGATAAAGACCTGATTTCTCAAATATATAGAGAACTGAGTCTAATTTATTTAAGAAATTGATAAATGGTCAAAGGATATAAGCAGACTGTTTTTAAACAAAGAAATCAAAAATATCTATAATAATATTTTAAAATGCTCTAATTCACTAATGATCAGAAAATGTTAATTAAAACAATTCTGACATACCACAACACACCTATAAGAATGACTAATATGACGCAAAAAAGAAAAGTGTTAGATTTGGCAGGCATGTGAGAAAACTGGTTCACTAATGCACTGTTAGTGGAGTTGTGAACTGATCTGGCCATTCTGGAGAACAATTTGGAACTATGCCCAAAGGGCTATAAAATTATGCAGACCCTTTTATCCAGCAATACCACTATTAGGTCTATATCCCAAAGACATCCAAAACAGAGAAAAGGACCTATTTGTACAAAAATGTATCAGTTCTTGTGGTAGTTTAGCATTGGAAATCAAAGGGATGCCCATCAATGAGGGAATGACTAATCAAGCTGTGATATGTAATTGTACTGGGATAATATTGTCCTATAAGAAATGATGAGTGGGATGATTTCAGAAAAGCCTGGAAAAACCTACACGAACTGATGCATAGTTAAATGAAGAGAATCAGGAGGATTTACACAATAACAGTAATATTGTTCAGTGAAAAATTTAGCTATTCTCGGCAATGCAATGATCCAAGATAATCCCACATACTATCCATCTTTAGAGCAAGAATTCATATTAATTAAATACAAATTGAAGCATGCTATTTTTTTCTCTTTTTTTCATTTTATTTGAGTCTTCTTGCACAAATAATTGGTATGGAAATGTTTTGTATAATTGCATTGTATAACTTAGCATCTGATTGCTTACCATCTCATGGAAGAGGGAGGGAAAAGAAAGAAGAAGGAATGGAGAGAATTTGGAACTCAAAACTTGAAATAAAAATGTTTAAAAATTGAAAAAAAAAAGTTAATTCAAAGATGTCTTGTGTCCTGAGAGCATTGTTAAGGTGGGGGAAAGTGTTCTGTCACTTTGGACATTTCTTTCTCCAAGCAGAGCAATACTTGGATTATGAGAATAAATTAATTTTTAAAATTGTTTTTGCAGGTTTCAGCCTATAATGTACAATTTTAGAGGGGTTTTTCTTCAGTGCAACCCTATTATGCTAACTTAGGCAATTCACATAAATCTTCTTGTCTTCAATTCCTTCATGTATAAACTTAGGAGGTTATTCTAGATTTCTAAGGTGTTTTCTAACTCTAAATTTAGAATCCTATGATTTTATTTGGGTTTTGTTAGCTCAGAATGAATGTAAATAATAGCTGGTTCTGTTCTGACCAGAAATCTGAGGGTCTTCTCCTCCCTCATTGATCTTTTTGAGAAGGCAAAGTACCTCAATTCTTATGTTTAACTACTTATTGGACAAGCTTCAGACAAACTGAGGTCTAGGAAAGACTTTAGCTTAAAAAGGTCAAGGTCCCCACTGCATTATGGCCCATTGCCAAGTCTCCTGACCTATGTCTTGGACTCTGATGAATCTGGAGGAGAAAGTGAGGCTGGTGACTTTGTACAGCCCTGTCTCACTTAGATCCAATGCACTTGCTAGTCAAGATGCCACCTTCCTGATGTTACTGGCCCCCTTTGAGAATGAAGGAATAATAACAATCAGCCTTTGGAGCTATCACAGCCAATCAGTCACCTTGGGAGCAGCCCTGGTACTAAAAACCAAGAAGGAATTCTCTTTGTCCTCCCTCTAGAGTCCCTAACCACCATACTGACCTGACTTGGCTGTTCCTCTAGCTTTACCAACTGGGAGTCACTAACTACAATCCTTCAATAGAAAGGGCTTTTCTTTCAATAGAAAACAGACTTTTCATCTTTTCTGCTACCCCTCTCTCTAGAACTCTGAACATCACCATCTGACCTGTGACCGCTTGCCAAGGACCGCATCCCAAGATCTTGCCATCTGCCTCACAGCTTCAATTTTAGTACTTGCAGACTTTTCCATCCCTCACCTTTATCTCTCTTCTTGAGAAATAAAAACTATTTCATTTTTCTGTTTATATCCTCAGCCTTATCAGACTACTTAGCACATAAGTATCATTTAATAAATAATTTTTCATTTGTTCATTCTTTTTAAGGAATTTTATTACATTCAACAAATTGATTAAGGATCTCCCTTGATTTCTCTGTTTCACTGTTTATCTCTGTCCCTCTGTTCTTATCTTTCTGTTTTTTCATCTTTCCATCTCTGTCTTTCTCTGTCTTTGTCTCTGTCTCTATCTTTCTCTGTTTCTGTCTCTGTCTCTATCTTTGTGTCTTTCTCTCATACAATCTCTTTCTCTCTCTCTCTCTCTCTCTCTCTCTCTCTCTCTCTCACACACACACACACACACACACACACACACACACACACACACACACACACCTCTTTACAAGCACAAAACTGGGGAGAGAAGGTGTCAATAAAGCAGTCAGTGTCTGGAGTGAAAGCCTGGCATCCAGATTGGCCTAAGCCACCAGAACAGATACAATCTGTTCATTTTCTCTCTGTTTTCTATGATTCATGATATCTTTGCAGAAACTCTGAGTCTTCCCTATCCCAAGTCCAGAGTTCTCCCCATTGTTCCACTTACCTGACTATAACTTAGCATGAATCAGAAAATCTCTTATCCCAAACCTCCAAAATTTGATAGTCACCATTTACTTCCTCACTGTTTTATTCTAAGAGCCCTAATTTGACATCCAAGCTCAGGAACATTCTTATATGTAAAGTCTCTGAAATAGTCTACCATTTTGCAACAATGATGAAAACTTGTTTAAAATTTCTTTTCCAGACTATCTATAATGGAGATGACCTTACTTGGTGGAAAGTGGCACCAGTTGTGTCTGCCATTGTGAAACCAACATAGAAACCAGCATTGGGATCTGCTCTCCATGGTCCTGACTGCTGAATCATTTACTAAGTCATCTAAACAATGGGGAGTTTACAATACAGAGAAAAGGCTAGGGCAGGACCTTTTAGACTACTAACATGTTTATTATTACCTTCCTGAATATTTTATTATTTACTTTGAATTTAGTATTTATACATACATGTCTTTCTAGGCTTATCTCAAGGTCTTTCATTCATGGAACTCCCTGTTTCAGCCAAATGGATTCACCTCATCAATTCATATAGATTTTTCCATTCTTCTGTGTAGCCATCATATACATCATTTATTATATAGCACAGTAATATTTTATTACATTCATATAACACAAATTGTGTAGCCATGTCCCAATCAATGAGCATCTACTTTATTTCCTATTCTTTCCTATCATAAAAAATGCTGCTACAAATATTTCTGTGATTTCCTTCAGGAGTAAGCCTAGTAATTAAATCTCTGGTTCAAACAGTATGGTCACTTTAATAATTTTATTTTCATTATTCCAAAATGTTTTCCAAAATCACTACTGATTCTTGGTTCTGCCGATGTATTCTCGTTTGCCTATCTCCCCACAACCCCTCATTTTGCCATTTTTGTCATCTTTGTCAATTTACTGTTATTCCAGAAAATATGAGCTCATTGATTAAAAACTTTTTAAAAGGTAAAATGATATTGAAATAGATTTCTTTAAAGGTGTTAATAGCCTAGAATAATGGGACAATTCTATTAAAATTAAATTTAATAGGGATACATAAAGTTTTTTAATTGACTTCATATACAGGGTGATTTAGTCATGGATGAGCCAACAGCTTATGTGAAAAGGATCTGGAGTATTTATTGGGCAGCAAGCTCAATATGAGTCAGCACTATGATGGGGCAGCCAAGAAAGGGAATGTAATCTTGAGCTGCATTAATCAAAGTATGAAGTCCAGTGCTAGAGACCCTCCAACTGACCTAGATCAGGAGTACTGTGTTCTTTTCTGAGTATTATATTTTAGGGAGGACAATGCTAAGATGGACACTGTCCAGAACAAGACAAATATAATAACTAAGAGCCAAATTGTCTCCAAAAGCAGAGCAATCAAAGAAAGTATGGAAACACAGTCTAAAAACGACAAGACTTAGAGGTGGGAGGAGGTTGGAACATAATAGTGGTTGTTAAGTATCTGAATAGTTGTCATTTAGAAGAGCAATTAGGATCATTCTGCTTGATTCCAGAGAACAAGATGACCACAGAGAAAAATATTACAATCAATTACCAAAAATTGGAATGGAATACCTTTGAAAGTCCAAAGAACTTTAGGTTTGATCTCAGAAGTAATCTTTATTGAAGAGGTAATATTTATTGGTCTTACTTAGGAAAGTCAGCTTGGAAGCTGAGTAGAGGAAAAATTGAAGTGGGGGAAAAGTGATGGCAGGAATAAAAAGTAGCCCCATTGAGAGGTGATGAGCACATCTCGATCATACCAGTAGCTGATGACAAGTATTAGGTTTCCCCTCATGGAGATCTTCAAGCAGGATCTGTGCCTACTTCTTGGGAATTATCAGAGAAAGGATTCTTGCTCAAGAATGGATTCGAAGATTTCATGATAACATTTCCCAGTATTTTACCAATATCGTGTTTTGTTCTGGAGTGAGAGGAGGGAATAAGGGTCAAGGCATGGGGGAAAGGTACCTGGACAGATCTGAATTGCCTTAGTAACATTACACACTAAATGTTAAGCTTGTGTTTGTGATCTCAGATAACTTGAAATTTAATTGAGAATTCTACAGTGTTAATTAATAGTCCATGGCTCTGCTTGCCCTTCCTCTTCATCAAATTTACCAAATGAATTTTCTCTTAGAGCACCAGAATGACGTTATTAGTTTCAGCTCCTTGGAGTTACTTTAGCCTGAAAACATCCTTTTCTTGGTTAAGATACAAAAATTATGCTTTCTGATCCATATTTTTAAACCAGTGACAGCTCAAGTAAAATGAGCCAAATTCTGCTGAGTTCCTGTGTATCACTTAGAATGTTTTGTTCCCCTCTAGTTCATCCTGTCCTTCATCTGCTTTAAATGTGGCAAAGATTAGAAGAGTGTCCTCTGAGATATTCACTTCCCATTAAAAAGAGACTCCTAGACTGAGAGCTGGAAGGGACACCAAGAGGTGCCTCCTCCTTTTACAGACAGGGATACTGAGGCCCAGAAATGGAAAATTATTTTTGCTCAGGGTTTCATAGTCAGGAAAAGGCTAAAATTTGGATCCTAGGTCCTCTTCCTCCATATTTAACATCCTTCCCAATAGGTCAACTATTAGGATCCCATGAAGTTACCTGATCTCAGTAGTCACTTGAAAGAACAATAAGATGCCATGTCACTACTGGAATATTGGAATATTACACATAGCAAGGAAATATAGCATTGTAAATAAGGTCACAATATTTTGTAGCCCTTCCATGTGCCATGCCTTCCCTTGGAAATCTCAAACATAGGCCATCACCATGGAGCATCACTGTCCCAAAAGTCAAATAACCAGGGCACCGGGATCCCAATGTAACACCCAAAAGGATCTTCAACAAGTCACACAATTCTTCAAAACCTCAGAATCTTGACCTACAAAGTAAAAATAATAAAAACCAATCCTGATTAGCTCAGAAGAAGCCTTAAAGGACAACCAGTCGAAAGCCTTCATTTTACAAGTGAGGAAACTGAGGCCCAAATAAATGAATGTAAGAACATTTTATCATGTCAAAAAGGGTACTATATATTAAAATAGGTTTATTTATTTACTGGGCAGTGATTAGAGAGCCAGGTCCAAAGTCAGGAAGAGATAAATTCAAATTTGGTCTCAAGCATTTACTAGAAGTGACCCTTCCCATTCTATACCCATGACTCTAGGATTCTATTATTTGTATGTGGGATAAGGGGATTGTACCGGACTGAATCACAAAGAAAGTGTGGTCTGAGCTCTGAACGTTTGAATTTTGACTTCATTTTTCTGGGCCTCAGTTGCCTTATCTGTCAATTTAGGGGCTTGGACCAGATAAACTATGACCTTCACTCCTTTTTTGGCACAAGGGTACAGAGGAATCAAGGGAAAGTTTTGCCAGAATGCTCTGGCTCATTCAGAACATGGTTAACAACTTAATGCCAGATCTGGAGACGAAGGCTCTGCCATTTTTCCCAACCAAGAAAACTCCATGGTATCTCAGGCCTCCATGGGCACAGACCACACAGAGACAAGCCGCCCACATCTAAAAGATGAAATTTCTCAGAGGAAGGCTAGCTAGAGGAAGCTGGGGGAGGGGGAAATTTAGGGATTCTTTCAATTGCAATTTTCAAACCACTAATGTTCCATCCCAGATTTGAGGGAGCCCACAAGATAGGGTTCCAGCTTTATTATAAGGCTTTGGATTCCAGCTTATAAGAACCAGAGATGAGTAAGGGGAAAGAGCCAAAACATAGAAGATGGGGGAGCAATCAAGAGCATCAATTAAGCAAGCATTTATTAGGCACCTACTATGTTCTAAATACTGTTCTAAATGATAGGGGATTCAAAGACCAAACTGAAGCAGATTTTAATCTCAAGGCACTTACATTCTAATACAAGAGATAACATATACAAATAAAGACCTAGACAAGAGAAACTCAAAATAAATGAAAAAAAACCTTTGAGGGGAAGGCAGTAGAAACTGGGGGTACAAAAGTTAGAGCTTGAGCTGAGTCTTACAGGAAACCAGGGAAATAGAAAAGTGAGAGTGAAGAGGAAGAGTGCTACAGGAAAGAGAGACAAATGAAAGATGGAGTGTTGTATGTAAGGAACAGCAAGAAACTAACTATAGATCCCTCCCATGGAGGGGTTTAGTGTAACAAGATTGAATAGTAGGAAAAGTTCCAACTTCAAATGTCAAAAAAGAAACTTGAGGATCTTAGAGGTAATAGGGAGCCTCTAACATTTATTGAGCAGGAGAGTGTCAGATCGACAGCTGGGAAGAGGAAGAATGAAGTGGGGAAAAACTGATGGCAGGGATGGGAGATCATCAGAGTACTCCAGGTAAGAGGGAATGAGTAGCTGAAGGCAAACATACAATCATCCTGCCAAGAAGGGACCATAGGAACTAATCAATAGTCACATGAAGTTCAGGGAGATTCAGCATGGTCACAGAGCCAAGATCCAGATGCGAAACCAGATCTTCCCGTCTTCAGCTTAATTATGTAATGCTACTTCCAAAGCACAAGTCAGAAATAAATAGAAGGGGCAATAGCAACGGGATGACATGGAAATTCAGGGATCAGGACCCCCAAAGGATGGAGGGAGAAAGATGACACCATGAGTAAAGAAGTGTTTTTGTACAGCCATCTATTGAAAGAAAGATTATGTGGGTCTAGGTTCCTTTGCAACTTTGAGGGGATTCTGGGATGAGGAGAACATATACGGAATGTGGATTCCCAGGAGTCAGATTTAAATTCTCTGCCTATACAACCTTGGGCCAATCATTTTTACCACTCTGGGCCTTGGTATCCTGTCAGGATTACTAGGTGAGAACTGAGGTTGTCTGGATAGTGACAAGGTGAGAATTCAGGTTGGACAATTACAAGGTGAGAACTCAGGTTGACTTGATAGAAGGAGCAAGCCCATTGGCTGAAGTGGTTCTTCCTGCAGAGAGCCCCGTCAAGCCTGATGCAATGCAGAGTCTTTTTTCTATCTCTGGGAGTCCTCTCTTTTATTCTCCCAGAGAATGGGCGTGGGATAATGCAAGGGCTTCTGGGAAGAACCACCTCAGCCAATGAGCCTGCTCCTTCCATCAAGTCAACCTGAGTTCTCACCTTGTAATTGTCCAACCTGAATTCTCACCTTGTCACTATCCAGACAACCCGAGTTCTCACTTAGTAATCCTAACATCTCCCCCTTTCTTTTGATTTAGAACATATAGAACCACTTCAGCCAATGGGCTTGCTCCTTCTATCAAGTCACCTGAGTTCTCACCTTGTAATTGTCCAACCTGAATTCTCACCTTGTCACTATCCAGACAACCTCAGTTCTCACCTAGTAATCCTAACATCATCCCCATTTAAAAATGAAGAGATTGGCTTAGCTGAGCTCTGAGCTCACTGCCAGCTCTCAATCTGAACTAAGAAGCCTGGGATGCTAAAAAGTCCCTTAATTGGCTTTTAGAAATGTGTTGTTTATAAATGAGACTAACACTTGAAAGCCTCAGAAGCAAAGAATGCCCTCGCTCTACTACTTCAGTCCTTGGAGAGACTAAACTCAAACTGGCTGCTGCTAAAAATCCTCCCTCTCATATCACCTCTAAATTTGGCACAGCTGATGGGCAAGTCCCTAATTTGAAAGATTCACTGTCTCAGCTGAAGAGTCACCTCACCACAGGCCGGGCCAAGAAACTCACTCCTTAAGGCTGACTCAGTGGCTATGGCTACCAGCAAAATTGCTCTGATGTTTAGTTAATGGACTTGTGATAACTTCTTCCCACCTTCCAAAGCTCACTTAGCTGTGGCCTGTTCCATTCCATCTCTGCTCCCCATTCACCTAAAACCAGGAAAGAATTACTCTCGTAGAACAAAGACACAAAAGGTTCCATGTGTTCATGACCAGATGGTAGCAGCACCTGTGATCTCCATGTTCCCAGCATTTCTTGCTCGTCATTCAAAAACTACTCTGTGTGTGAATATATGTGTATGAATGAGAGAGAATGACAGAGAAATAGAGAAAAACAGAAGCAGGAGAGCTGGAATTCAAAGCTGCTTCTGCCTCCAAATTCAGCCTTTCTTCCACTGTACCACCCACCTCTCTTTCTAGTGGGAAAATCCACATATGTGAAGTCCAGAAATGCCCAACTAAGCTCAGGAAAGCTACCCCAGGGCCATCATTTTTACTAACTTATACTTATTCATGACAATATACTTAACTAAGGATACTTTATTATGTCTCAAGTTTCTACCATTATTGCTAGAGTCTCCATTTTATTATATAAAAGTTATTGATAGAGAGATTTGTCATTGAGGTGGTCGTTTCCTTTGATGTTTCATGGTCTTGGGAGTTCAACTTGTACCAGACTGCCATATTCATTACCAAGCTAAGAATCTGCCAAGAGTCCATATTCCAGTGGTTCCCACTAAATAGCTTTCTCTCTAGAGCAAAACTCTATCATTAACTTGTGGCCTCAGTTTAGAAAGTATGCTAGTATCATGGTCAAAAGATCCCAAGAGTCCTAGTCTCCCACCAGATTTGGGAGGGAGGTGCAGTATATTCAACAGATGATGAACGTCAAGGAACAATACTCTACTCTTCCAAAAGCCCATTAAAACCCTGCACCTAAATCAGAATTGTGACATTTTTTCCCCATTTTTTGAGTGTTTAGATACTTTGAACTATTTGTGGATCAGTTTTCTTTCTTGTTGTTCATTTGTTAGTGGACTTTACAAAGTCTGAAGATGGCAAGGATTGTAGAGCTCTCCACTCTAATACGAGCCAACCCACCCACTTGGTTAACAAGCATTTATTTATTAAAAGCCTACTATAAGCTAGAAGTTGGAGATACAAAGTAAAAAACTGCCTTTACATTGTTTACAATCTAGTCAGGAGAGGTCATGTTCATGTGCAAATATATAATAGAAAATAAATAGAAAATAGAAAAAAATGCATAGAAATTGGGGAGAGGAGAGTGTGGAGAGTCATTTACAAGTGAAGATGCTCTTTGACATAAACCTTGAAAGAAACTAGAAATGCTAAGAAACTTGGGTAAAGAAGGAGGGCATTCTGGGAAAGTTAATGAGGT
This sequence comes from Sminthopsis crassicaudata, assembly GCF_048593235.1. Lineage (NCBI taxonomy): Eukaryota > Metazoa > Chordata > Mammalia > Dasyuromorphia > Dasyuridae > Sminthopsis > Sminthopsis crassicaudata. The sequence goes on along the minus strand of NC_133620.1, from coordinate 471,387,257 downwards.
GGAAATGGGGTGCCATGTTTAAGGAACAGCAAGAAGTCCAGAAATCACTGATCAGGAGAAGTTTATATTCTACCAGGGTGAGAAGGGAGCAATATGGTTATAGAATAATAAATACAAAAGATATTCAAAGTCAATCCCGGGGAAGGGGGGAAAGGGGTAGGACCCTAACAACTGTAGTCTCAATGGAAATGAAACATTTTCCAAAGTCAACTCATAAAACAAGACATCAGCGGGAAGTTCCGGACTTGCAAGGGCTATATGTTCAGTTTGAATGGGGTTCCCATAGAAACCATTCTGAAATAAAAGTCCAGAAATGCTCTAGGGAATAGTGATTTATTAGTGAATTAGTGGCTACCAGAAGACGCTGCAGGAGGTGGCCTTTGAGTCAAGACTTGAAGTGATGTAAGCATTCTCAGCGTGGAGAGGAGAAGGGAGTGGATTGAGACATAGGGACAAAGCTGAGCAGAGGCATAGAAATGGGAGATGTACACACAAATTCACATGCCGTACACATGCAAGATGAACACTATGACACGCAACATACACAGCATTTACACCCAATGCATACACCCAGAGAAATTACAGGGTGATCTGGGCGAACATCCCTGTCTTCTCAACACAAGGATATTTTTCAGCCTCTGTGCTCTGACTTCAAAGGATGACAAAGAGCAGGTTTGCATGTGTTCTCCCAGACTGACTTTAATCGCTTCTTCCAGTCAGGCTCAGTGAGTGAGTGTGGGAACACAGGTGTGGACTTCACACCCCCTGTGCTTGTGTTTGTGTTTGTGTATCTCACTACTACATTCAATGGTGCTTCCCAAATCACTTTTTTTGCTGCTGCTGAGGCAATTGGGGTTAAGTGACTTGCCCAGGGTCACACAGCTAGGAAGTGTTAGGTGTCTGAGACCAGATTTGAACTCAGGTCCTCCTGATTTCAGGGATAGTGCTCTATCCACTGCGCCCCCTAGCTGCCCTCTTCCCAAATCATTTTTAATGATCAGGCTTGTTCCATTCAGAGAATGAACTTTAGCTCTCCTCCCATATACCAATTTTCCTGTGCCAACAACTCAGCTAATCGTGGGATCAGAACCTGAGAGCTGGATGGAGACCTCAGTAGCCATCCAGAACAACGTCCTCATTACACTGATGAGGGACCTGGGGCCAGGGAGGTAAAAATGCCCAGCCCATGAGAACTCTGCCAGAATTGGAACTCATGACCTCTAAAAGTAGCACCTTTCCTCCTGTACCACATTGGCCATTACCTTCCGTGACTTAAAAATCAGCGTCAGATACATAGTTTGTTGGAAAATCCCCCCTATCTCATGGTACAAAGGTGGGACTTTCTGGTCATTAGGTCTGTGTGGTTTCCTTTGCTCTGAGTCACTGACATTGGTTGGGGAGGAGGGTGTATTTTTATCACTTAGTTCTATCTCTGCACAATGTGAAAATAGAGGGATAAAGAGAGAGAAAAGAAATGATAGACAAAGACAAGGACAAAAATAGGGGGAGAGAGAGACAGAGACAGAGAAACACAAAGAGAGAGACAGAGATTGAGACAGAGAGAAAAGGAAAGAGAAAAAAGATAGGAGAGAGACAGAGATAGAGAGAAAAAGAGAAGAGAGAGACAGAGTCAGAGAGCAGAGAGCAAAAAGAAAGGAAGAGAATATAGAGCCAACTTACAAATACAGAAATTTTTATCTTTTTCTAAGATATATTATCTGCCTGTTTTTTTAATTAATTTTAAAAAAAAGATTTAATTAGAGAGAAGAAAAAATGTCCCATCAAGATTTGTTTCTGTTTAATATATTTTGAATGTTATATATTTGATTCCTAAGTGGTATGAGGTCACTAATAAATTCCTGGACTTTTATTTCAGAGGGGTTTCTATGGAAACTTACATTCAAACTGAACATATAGCTCTTGCAAGTTCTGAACTTCCTGGCTAATGTCTTGTTTTATGAGTTGATTTTGGAAGATGTTTCATTTCCATTAGCTTCCCCCTTTTTGAGCATCTGACCCTTTTCTCTTCTTTTTCCTGCCTCCTTTTCACTCTCTCCTGCATCTCCCTCCACTCCCACTTACTTCCCACCCTCTCTTCTTTCTTCATCCTTCCCAACATTTGCTCTGTAAATCTCTCCATGTCTGGTTTTTCTCCTTCTCTCCTCCCCCTCCCTCTCTTTTCACTCTTTTTTTTAATGCCTCCCAGATAAAAGCCGGCATCTGGTTTGGATCTCCCCTCACTGTTTAAGGGAAGCTGATGCAGCCCAGTTTTCCCCGAGTATAAATCATTACTCATCTGGCACACCCTCAAGACCAGTTGTTGGGGCTGTTTACTCAGGATGTCTACTTTTTAACAACCACTTGGATGCCATGGCTTTTAGAATCGGCCGCCATCTTCCAGTTTTTCTCCAATTCTCCTTTTTTGAAAAAGAGAAAATTTGCCTCAGATTGAAACTGGTATTTCTGTGAAAGGAAAAAAATCGAGAACCAAGTCATTTCAACTCAATAAGCATTGATTAAGCACTTACTATGTGCCAAACATTTGCAAGGATTTAGGGCTATAGTGACACAAACAAAAAAATACTCCCTATTTTTATCAATAAAACAATTATTGAGTAAGCACCGACTATGTGCTAGACATTTGCTAGAATCTAGAGATGCCATGACACAAACAAAAAACAGCCCCTGTTCTTTATCCATAAAACTATTTAAATACATTTAGTAAGCACCTACTATATGCCAGATAATGAGCCAGGGATATAGTGGGTAAAACAAATCCTTGCCCTCATGGGGTTTATATTTTATAAATAGAGATAGCATGTCCACATATATACCAAGAAAAATAAATACAAGGCAAGAGAGGCAAGGGGATGAGGGGAGGATGAGCATCTTGGATGAGGGCATCTGAAGAAGCTTCATGTGTTTGAAATGAACTTTAAAGGAAGGGAGAGAGAGAGATTTCAAAAGACAGCAATAAGGAGGGAGTATATGAGGGAAAGCCAGGGCAAAAGCATGGAGGAAGGAAATGTAAGGTCATGTACAGGACGTTCAATGGTTTGGCTCAGGACTTGGACATTCAGTACTGGCCTAATGGCAGTGGATCTGTGGGGGGGGTCCCTGGGTAGTGAAGTAGCTGACCATGAGGAAGCAGCAAAATTTAAAAGGGAAAATCCATGTAACAGAGAAGCTTCAGCATCAGATTTTCAAAATTGGGCTCAAAAAGAGTAATAGAAAGAGTTTGAATTTGGATCATGTGAGGGAATATAATACGTAATAAATAAGAAAGAGAAGTTGGAGTCAGATTGTGAGGAGTTTTAAATGGCAAAAACAGGACTTTGTATTTTTCTTGATTGATTGTTATCCTTCCTTTTGGAAGAGGACAGGAGTATTTTTTAAGAGACAAGAGGGATCCCTTAGTGCTTGTTGAGCAGGTGAGTGATGCGATCATACTTGTGCATGAGGTAAGTCCCTTTGGCAGCCATGAAAATGATGAATTACATAAAGGAAAGGAGGGAAGGCAGGGAGACTAAGTAGGAAGCTCTTCCGGTAGAGAATGAGGTGTTGAGCTAGAGTGATGATAGTATGAGGGAACAGAAGGGGAGATGCTGCAGAGCTAGAATCCATAATTCCCAGTCTGTGGAGGGAGATTCAGGGAGAGAGGAGAGTCTAAAGATTTGAACCAAAATA